>NW_028230447.1:20524019-20824019 GCF_043228905.1 Azolla caroliniana | reverse complement strand
TGGTGGGAAATTTTCCTTAATAGATAGGGTTTCCTTTCCATGCATGAAATATGATGAGAAAATACTAACAACTTAATTCTATCAAAATTTAGTTGCTTGTAAATATTTCCAATCAAGACTTTCAAATTTTCGATCGGCTTTTCACAACGAGTAATGAATACTAATGGTAGTGATCAATTTTTCCCAATCATTTTCTTAAGTTTATCGAGAGTACTGAATTTAGTATCTTCACAAAAATTCATGTGAATAGGTCAAGGAAGTTTAAAAAAATGTGTAACTCAACAATGTCCCAACTCCCAACTTGTGTCTGTATTTATTAAAGTTAATCCATTCATTAATGCTTGTTGAAAATTTGCAAATACATATCATTATAACAACTCCTTGGACCTTTGACAAGCTCATGTCCAATATGGTTTCATTTTCAATGCTATCATGTAACGCTCATTAATGCTTTTATACATGTAAACTTAACCACATAGATTATTAGATTTTCGTTCGTGAACAAGGTGACATTGGTTAGATCATATATAATATGGGATCAATTTGCATTGGAATTTAAAGTTTATAGAAATCAAATAACCTAATAAACAATGTTGAATTTGATCTATAATATTATTATGTAGGAAAGAGTTGTCGACTCCGATGGTTCAACCAACTCGATCCACGAATAAATCGACGACCATTTAGCAAGGAAGAAGAGCAATGCTTGTTGGTAGCCCACAACATCTACGGTAACAAATGGGCATTGATTGCTAGCTTGCTTCCAGGTCGTACCGACAATGCAGTGAAGAATCATTGGCATGTTATTATGGCTCGCAAGAGTCGACAACAACAAGATAAAAATGTAACATCTGCCACACAAGGGGTGAATGCAATAACTCATTGTCACCCCTCATCATTAGCAAACAATCTACTCCCAACAAACAACAATGTAGTCAATGATAATTTTAAACCAAGCATATTTTCGATCCATATGTCACCTCAAGTCAATATGGATCTACCCATGATCTCAAGCATTACAAGGAATTCGTGCCAACTACACAAAACTAGTTGCAACTGCACTCTTGGTATTTTTAACAATTATTAACTGTGTTTGTAAATCATTATTCATTATTGCTCACATTAGAAAGGTTGTTTGTTGTAGGCACTCTTCTTAATGATGTCTTGGGAAAGAGCTATTGAAATTTTGATATTAGAAACATTAAAGACACGTCCTAAAAAATAAGTGTAGTCTTACTTCCAACACATAATCTTTCTTACAAGTCTATTATGAGCATACAGTTTACCTCAAATACAAAACTGGATTCCCTTTGTCAATATTGGTTTCTCATGCTTTTCACATAGTTTGTCAAAAGTAATTGAGATATGCCAAGAGGTAACTATTAAGATTGTTATTGCAGGTCAACCATATAACATTGTGCCAAAGCAAATTTTTGAAGGTGAAACAAGAGTCTTCCATTCTTTTCAAAGCGATTCAATCACTTGGGGCTTTGAAGATTCATTATCTACACTTACAAGCAAAGTGAATGCAGAAACATATAACCAAAGCCAAAGCATGTCTAACAAGAATGCCGGATCTAACAAATCACCACCTCTAATAGATTTTCTAGGGATTTGTAAGTCTTGAAGACTGGGGAAGGATTCTTGATTTCTATGATTCCAAATCAGGATTTTTTTATGCCTCTTAATATACCTCTAGATCTTGTTGCATGGAACCATATGTCAATGAAAATCAATAAGACTAATGTTAACAAGGGCATCCAATCGATATTTATAGCAATGAGTATGTGTGCATTATCAACTAAGTCATCTCAATGAAGATCAATAAAACCAAAGTTACCTAGGGTGTCCAATCAACATAGTCTCATTACTCGTATATATGGGTGCATATTTGTACCTTATTGACTAAGCTATCGACTACAAAAGAAATGTCCCTCTGTACCACAACATTTTCACACCCTTGCCTTTCCCTAGTCATCTCAACCTAACACACATTTAGAAGACATGTTCAGATGTTTTGACAATAGTTTGTAGTGCCCAAAAACCAATTTAGGGTTACATATCCAAAACAAGGAGAATCCCTTAAAATCACTTCTGAAAGATCACATGACACGTTGAAGAAAACCCATATTGAAAAAGGGAAGGGAGTGATCGAATATTAAGCCAAAAAGGAGGATACATAACCTATGCTACTGAACCTAATAAAAAAACAAAAGAATGTGTCACTTGGGAATGCCACATAGGACATTAGACCTGATGTTCAAATATTCCCACAAGGATGTAATCATACCAAAGATGGCACCATTCACAACAGCTTTAGGCATCCTCTTTGCTAACGACAACCAAACTCGTGGAAGATCACAACAATGACATTCAGCCACTGAGTTTTCTAATTCAGCTTTTAATGCTTTCTGCTCTATCATTTTAAAATACCCCCCCACGGCCAGGACCTTTGTGATTGCTGTTTACACAATTGTGAGAACCCAAATTTGATCCTCAGTGTGGGCTCAGCTCCATACTGTAGATCATATCTGTCTCCCAAGCTCTAGCTATCTATCTTGATTCTGTGATTCTGTTAAAAAAGTAGCTAATTGGACCATTAGAATGAATCTCCTTTAACTTTCCAAACATCACTTTCCAAAGTAGTCTTAATCCCTGAGGCACAATCAAGTTACATTCAGTATAACCTATGATATGTTAGGCTCAACGTACGCAACAAATGTGAGAAGCTATACAGTGTCTATGGAAGCTATACAGCCTATAATGCTGTAAAACTGTACTATCTATCTTGTTCTCATTTTAGCAATGAGCTTGCAATTAAGAAATAAGTTAAAACATAAAACCAAAACTAGCCCATAACAGTATACTTATTATGAAAAGGTTGATATTTTAAAGAAGCAACAAATAGAAAAGTGATTCCTTCTAAAAGAATATTGAGGCCATGGTCAACATATAAGACATAACATTTGCATCACCGTTTTTGGGTGAACTTGGGGCAAAATCCTGTTGTTTTCTTCTTATATAGTTTGAACTTCCTTTCCCCTATTGGAAAGAGGTAGAAAGGCAAACAAACAGAAAGATTGAATGATTTTGAAATTATGTGTATTCTTCGTAAAATTCTTCCCTTCTAGTGGGAGACCACAACAAGCAAAAATGCTCACTCCATACCTATGGGGATGGCCATGTAAAAGATCCATATTACAAAAGATAAAACTTGAAAAGAAAATGCATATATAAATATATATATATATGCATCAGCCCCCAACTATATCCATGTGCTAAATTTTGTTTTGACATTGCCTTGTACTGTATTGACCTTGTTTATAATTTACACAAAAAACTTTCGCAGAAAAATGAATGCTGAAACTTTTCGCCTGAATTTCGAAAGCGTTAAGCTTATCAGACAAAAGCCTCTTTCATATCCAATTTCTCTCTCACTACACATCGTAGCATTAACTTAGAAGAGAGATACCACTTCCAAAAGATTAACAAAGGAAAAGACCATTGTTGCAGCTGACTGTGACCATATGATGCTGATATTTTGTATCTTCAAGAGCAACAAGCAGACCTCTGGCTACCTTCTGCCACTGAATTTGCTAACATGGGCTTCAAAATAGCATTTGCTGATGGCTGTTCATAACCATCAGTGTCTCCTTATATCAACATTTGTGATTATACTGCCTACAGTACATCTATATATGGAAAATACAATCATAATAAATGGGTTTTTTTTACTAACCTCTGGTTTTGCAGTAGTTTCAGAAAGCCTTTGCTTGATATCCCTTGCAATAGTGAAAAAGACTTGCTCCACATTCATGTTTGTCTTTGCACTCTGCAAATCAATAAGTATGCACATAAACTATCACATATTGAAGCCATTTATCAATCAGCGATGATATGCTGATCTTTCACTACTTAACAGAATCCTCTTAGGAGAAAAACTCGGAGAAATTTAATTTTTTTATTTCCACGAATCCCCAGATAAACCAACACATGAGAGAAAAAGGGGATGAACAGACAATATAATTGATCAATCAGCACATGTAATTGAGAGAAAAGGGATAAACACACAACATAATTGCTTAAATAGCCCAAGGGGTTGATGAATGGCATAAGGGAAATAACAAAAACTTAAGGCCATCTGGGGAAATAAAAAGAAAAAACTCAACAAGTATATTAGCCTTGTTCACTCAAGAAAAAATCTGAGTATATGATGCATATCTTCCTGTGAAAAGTCATCACCAACTTTTTCATCCTAGGGACAAATGTTTCTGATCATGATTTCATTTAACAAATTTTGTATGTTCCCAACACAAAAAGGAGCATTTAAAAAAATGAAAAATTTACTAAAGCAGTTGAAATTTTGTATGATCCCTAGTATTTTCGAAATCCAAATATCTGTGTCTTTAGTACCTTTACTTGTAGAGAGGAAGAGAAGATTACTTTTAGAGCTTGGGTTATTTCAAAAATCCCCTACAATCTTTTTTGACTAAGCAATCCAACTTACAGTCTCGAAGAAATTCAAACCATACTCAGATGCCAAAGCTTGGCCACGTGCAGTAGAGACCACCTATAATCATAATAATGAAAGAGTAGTTACTAAGAACACTTCTGTACAACTGCAGATATTGAGACTACTCCAGAAAGAAATAATGTTGGAAGTGTCTTCTCTTTCAATAATAATTCTTATTTATAATGGTTCAGATAGACTGTATACCCTTTTACCATCCATGTCTGCCTTGTTGCCCACCAAAATTTTGTTCACATTGTCAGATGCATGTTGTTCGATATTTTTTATCCAATTCCTAATATCTAGAGAAGACAATTAAGGGCCAGTACAATACCAGCTATATAAAAAGAGAAAAATTAATGCATAAGGGGTACTAAGAAGAGGCACATATACATCATTGCTGAGAATTATTCCATTGTACACATTCATCCCATTGTACCCTGGAAATTATTCCATATCCATGTTAAAAGAAATCAGTTTTGTTTTCTACTAAATTTCAACAACTTTTCAGAAACAAAACATCCACTTTGGACTTTTGTCCCATTGTATCCTGGAAATTAGTCCACATCTATGTGAAAAGATTATCAGTTTTGTTTACTACTAAATTTCAACAGCTTTTCAGAAACAAAACATCCACTTTGGTTTCTTCTCTTGGTGTTTTATAAATTTCAGATCATTGCACCTTTTTCTTTTTTTTATCTTAGTTTCTTCAATCTTCAGAAACCCCCTTAAATTACTCATGAACACCTATGGAGCTTCATTTCCATAACATATATCCTTCTGGTTTTTATTTATTTCACAAATCCTGTTTGTATGTTTCAAAATGAAATCTCGAAATACAAGACCTTGTGATACTGAATCCATACGTGGACAAAACTTACATCATCAATTCTCCAAAAAGTACCAAAAAATGTTCTATTTTACGCTAGAAGAGAAGCAATCTTCTACTGTACATTTTACAAACACACGTTTACAAGATGTTATAGTTTTAGACTTCAAAATTTTAACGCAAGCAAACGATCAGATCTCCAAAAGTCCAAAAAATGTATATTCTACACTAGAAAAAAGACAATCCTCCGTTGTACATCTTATAAAACACGGATTTACAAGATGTTGTACTTTTTTACTTCAAATATCTTAACACATGAGGATGATCAGCATTATCTCCTATGTCTTAGGCAATTACTGAACAGAAGGATGGACGGGTTGAGGTTTAATAATCAAGAGTATGTTACTAAACAAGGCCTCGTCTGTTACATAATGATACATGCATAAAATATGTTACGGGCTATACTTCAAACATTTAAATGTGGAATTAAATAACCAGAAGGATACTATTAAACGAAGACTCATCTGTGACATCATATACAAGTATGATGCCCATTGCTCCTCGGTAATAGGCTGCAAAGAATGAAAAATAAGAAACTTTCAAACAATGGTCGGTGATCAAAAGATATGAGAAAAACAAACTTCTTAACCAGGCAGTGATAAGGATCAAAAGTATAAACATAGAAAAATGAGTCCTCTACAAATGATTGTTATAAAAAGATTGAAAAAGAAAGGGAACCTATTTGCCAATCATCAGGACCAAAAAATAAGTTCAATAAGAAAGGAAAGAAAAAACACTAACAAATTTTCTTTATCAAGATATATCAAAGGTTAAGGCCAAATCAAACCTGTCGTAATGGTTCTAAAACGTTCTTGACCTGCTGTATCCCAAATCTGCAGTTTAATTCTCTTTCCATCAAGTTCGACAGTTCTGTTCTTGAAATCAATGCTGAAAGAACAAACAACTAGGTCTTAGAAGAGAGGACGCAGAAAAAGATACAATCCACTATATGAACAACGCATCATCCATTCACAATTAGCCAAATTTCAGAGATGTAGGAATGAAGAAAAAGAAAACTTAAGAAACAAAAGAACATGGATCAATGTGGACAAACCCGATTGTTGTGATAAAGCTTGTGGTGAAAGTATCGTCTGAGAAACGCAAAAGCAAACAGCTTTTCCCTACCCCTGCAATGCATCCAAACACAAGAATTTTTTTCGAGACAGAGAGGAAGGAAGATCAGAAGCTTGTAAAAACGGAAAAAGAAACTATTTTTTCTCTCCTGAAAAGATCACTCAAACGGGAAGAAATGAAGAAAGACTAGAATGTATGTGGTGTAGGTGTTCTCTGAGGACAAAAGCAAAATCAGACAGCTTTTTCTTCAACCAAGGATCATCCAAACAGAAACGAACGACAGAAAGAAGGAAAGGGAAGGAAGAAAAGATCGGAAGCTAGCGTCTCACAACAAAAAGTGCAAACGCAAACTGCTTTTTTTCTACAATGATCTATTCAAATGGGAAGAAAGAATGAAAGACGTTACGACAGGATCTCAGAGAAAACGCAAACAGCGTCTTCATATGAGAAGGTTGTGTTTCTTCAAAGAAAAAGAAAAGAAAAGATCAGAAGTTCCTCTTGCTTCCTACAGCAAATGAGATAAGTATTTAACTCTTACAGAAAAGGAATGATTTTTTTTTCTGTGCACAAGGATTTAAAAGAAAAAAACAACACGGAGAGAGAGCGAACATGCCAGCAACGTGTGCTGAAAGTATCGTAGCAAGTATCATTTTTCTTCTTGCGATACAGAATGATCGCAGAAGAAGAAGAAAGACAATAGAAGCAAAGGAACGATCGATGAAATATTGAAGCTCGTAAGCGGGGGGGAAAATAAAACATGGAATCGATGAGAAATTACCACTATCTCCGATGAGCAGAAGTTTGATGAGATAGTCATGATCGCGAGCTCGAGCAGGTCCTGAGACGGCCATGCGGATCTTAAAGTTCTTATTCCTCCCGCTTCTTTCTTTCTAGAAATGGCGGCAGAATAGGAGGAAGAACAACGGGGCGAGACGAAGTTGAATTCGGGGTTCCTGGCGTGATGCAGGAACAAAGAATAATGGCAATTCCTTCTCCTTCCTGTTGCCTCTTCCTTCTTCTTCTTCTTCTTCTTCTTCTTCTTCTTCAACTTCTTCAAATCAGAAAGCAAGAATTATAGCAGAAGAATGAAAGCGAGAAAGAAAGAGACAGAGGCGTTCTCCTTGTCCTTCCCCGCCTTCTGTCTCTTCTGCAGAGAAAACACAGGAAATCAAAAAATCGAATCTAGGTCAGAAATGAAGCAGAAACGAGGAGGAGGAGGAGGAGGAAGGCGGGATTTGAGCTTGCGACGTGATGCAGAAAGAGAAAGAATCGAACTAAAAAGGAAAATGAAAGAGACATGAGAGAGAAATAGAAGAGATTTTAAATACGTGAGAAGGAGAGAGCTATGTATGTATTATGTATGTATGTATGTATGTATGTATGTATGTATGTATGTATGTGTGTATGTATGTATGTATGTATGCATGCATGCATATAGGGTATGTATGTATGTATAATGTATGCATGCATATATGTATGTATGTATGTATGTATGTATGTATGTATGTATGTATGCATATATGCATAGATAATAGAAGAAGAGGAAGTATATGTATGTATAATGTATGTATAGATAATAGAAGAAGAGGAAGTGTATGTATGTATAATGTATGTATGTATGTATGTATGTATGTATGTATGTATGTATGTATAGAAGAAGAGGAAGTGCATGTATGTATGTATGTATGCATCCATGTATGTATAGAAGAAGAGGAAGTGTATGTATGTATGTATGTATGTAAGTTTGTAATGCATGTATGTATGCATGCATGTAGGATATGTATGTGTGTATGTATGTATGCATGCATGTAGGGTATGTATGTATGTATTGGTGAAGACAATGCACCACCATGAAAGAGACCATGGAGGGATGAACTTTTTTTTTTTAAAGAAGAAATATCCTTTCATTAGTATAAACACTTTACACGATTTCAAATAACATGTTGTGTTATTCGAAAAACATAACATGTTGGCGCCCACCGTCAGTATGGTTGTTCCCACCACCAATCACATAACTTGGTTAAGGAGTGGTGGAGTGTTCATACTATTTATCCTTGAGGAATGGGACCTAAGGAAGAATGCACCAGATCAATGGTAGCTTGATGGTAGGTCAGTTTTTTTGTAATAATTGTTCATAACTAATGAAAGGATATTTTTCCAGGAAAAAAAAACATGTTGGTGCCCGACCCCAACCACGCCACCCCCCATTGAAGAAGTAACAGCACCCGAATAGTCTCTATCACGACTGATGCAGCCAAATGAGGACCACGCATGAGACGGCACGAATTTTGTGCGCTCGATTGAAAAGGAGCAATGCTCGAAGGAAGATGAAGGATGATGAGCCAATTAAGGGAAAAGATGGTAGAGAGCAGGTTGCACTTACGGATGTCTGGTCATCAGTAGGTGTGCAACACATGGATGTAGATCCGAAATTTGCTAGTTGTGCAATCAAAAAGTGCATTGATATGACCTCCCTCACCATAGATATATGTGTTTGCCCTAAGGACACCCCATGTAATTCGAGAACAAACCAAACACCCCTTATTTAGCTTCGATGCCTCCTCTCCCGTGGAACCTCTCCACCATTCAATCATAATTTGGTCTTCGTAATGTTGTATCCAAGCTATGCCATGATGAATTGGTCGATGTGGCATGGTTACTCCATCACCCTCTCCTACCCACCCCCTCCCTAGAATACATGGTGTTGCTCCATGTGAATCTCATCTCAAACTTAGGCTATGAAATTTTGGTTAAGCTCATCTACCCAATTGAATTAGTCAAGGTGATGGATACGTATGCATTAAGGAAGCATTTGGTATCGCAAGGAACTATACATGTTTGCCAAATGTTTCTTTGTTGAGATTGAATTCATCAAATAATCATATATGTGTGACCATAGATTGAAGCATGCGTGATATGCGTGGTATTCGACATCCGCAATATTCGTAGTATTCGAGAATATAAAATTGCTCCAAGAATATTATAAAACCATTCGTTTATGGAAAATAAATTTATATAATAAAAATTATTCAATTCACTCAAAAAAAAAAGGAAAAATCACCAATTTATAGAAAAATGGAAGGTCTTCAAAATCACACTAACATAAGAAAGAAAAGTTTTAATTAAAGCGATTATGAGCCGTTATATTGTAATTTCTAAATTCTAGGTTCTAACTTCTAACTTCTAAGTAATGCTTCGAAATGCTTAAGACTCTATGCACTATCACATTCATCATCCGTATCTTCAAGCTCATCCATAATGTCCTTATGAGCTTCATTTTCATCAATAGCTTGATTTTGCATTCTCAAAAGTCTCTCATCATCTTCTTCTTTGTTGATCATATCTAATGTTGCTTCAATTATGCATAATCCCCTTTCCTTTATTCTTCTTATGAGACAATGATTTGCATGTATGTAAACCAATTTCTCAACATGAGCATGAGTCAATCTATTTCTTTTTTTTGTATGTATCGATGAGAATGTACTCCAATTTCTTTCACAAGAAGATGCACATGAACCTTGAGAAAGCACACGAATTGCAAGCCTTTTTAAGTTTGGAGTGCTTGCTCCAAATGTTTCCCACCACTTAATTGCATCATGCATTCTAGTTGGATCATTTGCCATAGGAACTTGAAATGAACTCTTTTGTTGAGTTTTATAAGCATAGAATTCATCTAATAAAACACCACATAAAGGTATATCACCATTAGTATACCGCATAATAGTTTCCATCCAACTTGTATTCAGCTTCTCATCAATATCTTGAATTTTTTCTCTCCAAATTGGATGTAAAATAAAACCAGTTGCATGCAATGGTGAATGTAGCATTGTCCATCTTTGCATACATATTTCCCGAATTTCATCAAGCAATAAACGATCTACATCTTCAATGTGGTTTATTTCTTCTATCATACGATGAGTACATTCATAAATTAAACCCATGGTTGCACCTTCTCTATCCGCCAATCTAAGAACTTTTAGGATAGGCTTGCATATCTTTATGATCTTCTTTATATTTGCCCAAAAAGAAACATAAAGTATAATTGAAACTATTTCTTCTCCTAGTTGTGTTTTTGATCCTTTCCATTGACACCATTGTTCATTAACCACCATTCTTCGTAATCCACCTTTGACTCTGTCATCCAATAAGTTTGACAACATGATAAAACTATAGGCAAATCTAGTAGTGGAAGGCTTTAACAATTCTTTCTCACTAAACTTACGAAACATTGCCAAAGAATATTGTTTTCGTGTAATAAACACGATTACCTTTGTAGCTAATTTCAAAACATCATGAACCCAAGCACATTTTCCAATTCTTCAAACAACAAATCGATGCAATGACATGTGCATATGGTAAAAAAGATCATGGGCCACTCTTTCTCTATCATCCTCCCAGCTACTACACAATTAGTTGCATTGTCCATACAAACTTGCACAACATTTGATGGGCCAATATCAAGAATAACATCCTTTAAAATCTTAAAGATATACTCTCCCGATTTATATTCTCCACTAGTGTCAACTGATTTCAGAAACACAGTGCCATACGCAGAAGTAGCCATCACATTAATTATTGGTCTATTCTTGGTATCTGACCAACCATCGCTCACAACAGTGCATCCAATAGTTTTCCATTTTTCTCTAATTTGCATAATCTCATTTTCAACATATTTCACCTCTTCATTCAAGTGCTTTTTGCGCAATTGATAAGGAGATGGTGGCTCATAAGACGGCCCAGCAAGTGCCGCAGCTTTTATTAATTCACGAAAATATGTACTTCCCACTTTTACATCCGGTATATCCTCTACAAAAAAAAACCTCCTGATAGCTTCATCAACATTTTTATCAAGTTGCTTTTGCCATAACATCTTCAAAGGTACATTGTCTACTTTCATATTTTTACTTGATGCATTACCAAACGATGATGAAGGCATTTCATTGATAGACGTTGATTCCACATTCGCATCAACATTTGTGCTACAATTTTCAGCATTACATTCCATTGATGACTCATCATTCATGTCAACATTTGCACAACCAGATACCATTTTTTGTACTTCGGCTTTTATAACAGCATCAATTTGACGACATTTGTCAACACCTAAACCTTTCAAGCCCAACAAGTGAGCTCTGATTCGAAAGGGGCCACCAACAAATACATGGTGACAATGATTGCATTGAACAACAGGCATACCCTTATCATGTTTTCTCAAAATGGCCACATGATTCCATTCGAAGCTCTTTTGTTTCACCATTGTGTAAATTAACCTTCAGCCTTTGTTGTTCCCTGGACCCTAACCTATGAGAATAACTAAAAGAATTAGGCGACAATGAACTATTCCATAATGCAACGTTCTTTCATTGCACTCTGATTTGGTTTTTTCTGCACTTTGGAACATGCACAAGCAAAGGAGACTCTTCATTCCTTTGGTTGCATTGTTTATTAGAGCAACTTCTTCATAGTACATATGCACATGGATTTTTTCATTTCTATATTTTGTTGCATAATGCAGAATAAACAAAATCTGACTACAAGGAACGAATTATGATTTATGAAATGAAATTCTAGAACAAATTCGAGAACAAAAAATTCGATGAAAACCAAATTCGAGAACAAAAAAAATTCTCTCTCTTCTCTCTCGTGAGAGAACAAAACTACACGAAAGAGCATATATTTCTTGCAGGAAAATCAGAGGAGAAGCAAGAGCATACCTGAATCTGTTGTTTCTGTAG
Organism: Azolla caroliniana; assembly: GCF_043228905.1. NCBI lineage: Eukaryota > Viridiplantae > Streptophyta > Polypodiopsida > Salviniales > Salviniaceae > Azolla > Azolla caroliniana. The sequence continues at coordinate 20,811,811 of NW_028230447.1, read as the reverse complement.
ACTGCGAAGAAGAAGAGATTGCGCGCAGGAAGATGCAGAGGAGGATTGGAGCTTCAATGGGAGCAGGCGAGAGAGAAAGGCAAGAAAACAGAAAGTCTCTGTTCGCTACTCGTCGACTGAATTTTTTCCAAAAAAAAAATTAGGGGAAAAAAGGGGGAAAAAAAGGTTAACGAATATTAGAAGAAATATTCGTATACGCATTCGTTGGGATTCGTGGGGGAGGCCCCACGAATGCGAATATTTCAATCTATGTGTGTGACTATTATGTTTCATATGGCTCTTTAGGGCTTGGCTAGAGGTGTCATGAACATCATGGTGTCTCCTAGACTTGAACCCAGGACCTTGTAACACATAATAAAAAACCTAACCATTAAGATAGCCCATTGCCATATGTAATATATAAAGAGTAACATATGGAAGCTTGTAGAGACAACTGGCTCAACCAGATAGCAATAGAGAATAGATCGAAGGTTTAATGGAAAACTCGAAAATACACAAAGAGTACGCCAGAGAGACAAAGAGAGCAAAACACACAAAAATTTATTTCAAAATAAACTATGTACTCTGTACATACAATGTGCTTAGAGAGCACTTTTATACAAGTCCTTAAAAGGATTGAAAGAAGTACTTCAATGCTCATAACTGAGCTCAGACACTAACTCCTAAAAATATGCCTATCTACTAGGTTAGGATCGTAGGCCTCTAACGGCCTACCGGTATCACACCGATCTAGATCTCTATTCCAGCCACCGATCCGATCCGGGCCTAGCCGATTGGTCTTCATCCAATCCGGCTCTCGGCTTGTTCAGTAGATCCAGCCCATGTTGAGCGTGTCCGCTCAACACTCCCCCTCAAGCTCAACTTGAGGTGGGTGTGTTGTGTCAGTATCCGCCGATCCTTTTCTTCGGCTCCTCTTGGAGTCCTCACACCTTGCTCGTGCTCCTCGACTCGTCCGGTTCCACGCACCTCGACCTTCTCGGTCGGCTTGTCTGCTCATCAAGCCCATCTCAGCTCCTTCATTGCTGTGACTTCGACACTTCTTGACCCGCTGGCTCCTCCATGTCATTGTCGTCTTTCGCTACCTTCTCGTCCACTTGGCCTTCATGTGATTCGGCTCCTTTGAATTGAATTGTTCAAACGAATCGACTGCCTTCAATTCGTTCTCGCTCTTGTCCGAATTGGTTGTCTCCAATTCATCTTCAATCTTTAGGCCTTTCACCACATCAGACCATTTCCGGGTCTTGACCTTCATTTTTTGGTGTCGCAAACCGCGGTCATTCGCGTGTACATGTAGCATTCGGGGCGGGACCACCGAGGTCTTGGACCGAAAAGAGATAGATCCGGAAGAACCGAGTTTCGTCGGTTGTGACGCCGACCGGAGAGTTTTTCGGATATGTTTCAAAGGCAACCGAGAGAGAGAGAGAGAGAGAGAGAGAGAGAGAGAGAGAGAACACGTGCACACCACTTACTCAACAACACAACTCTTGCATACAGAAACCGGGAAGAAAGAAGTGCACCCGACACCGACAGAGACACAATTATGCACAACTATTATATATATACATGAGCAGTAGATTAGATTACATCTCCGGCTTCGAGTGGGACCAACATACCAGATATAACAAATGTCTGCAGGCAAGATTCCAATCGGGGAGTACTTGGGCTTGCCGTCGCAAGTGGAGACCTTGCACAGAAGACACAACAGAAACTGAGACCTTGGAGCTTACGAACTCCAACCAAACTAAACCCTAAACACACCAAAAACGGAACCCCCACCCAAACCCTAACAGACAACAAATAAAAAACAAACCCCAAATCCGATTCGGCAAACTGTACAAAATAGAGAGAGACCAAAACCGGGGGAAAAACCTAAAACGAGGGGCCCCTTTACAAAAGACTCTCTCCCTCCTTTTATAACCCAAGGAGGGGAGGTATGTTACAAAATCCGTCCAATATTCCTCTTTTTTAGAGGAGATATGTGACTACCTCGATTCCCTAAGTGATTGATGAGGTACATTAAACACCCTCACTTCCACACTCCCCACACTACTCTATACGTGTGCATGTGGACCACTGTACAAATCACATTTATTCCTTCAATAACTCTATTGGCACCTCTTGCACCCTTCACTTTCCCCTTTTATTTTATATATGTTTTACAAATGTACATGTGCACATGGTGCACATTGCTTACTTCACCCATTCCACCCGGTTTTCTCATTGTCGTCGGAAATATTCACGACACTGGTCGGCTCTGTCCTTGACTCTATCGCCGCTTGTTCTGACTTTATCGGATGTGCCAACTTCTTAAGTCGACTCGCTCCCTTATTCTCAATTGCTCCCCTGTTTCTCTTTCGTTCTCCTTCTCTCCGACTACTTCTTCGATACCTTTACCTGTTCTCCCCGTTCATGTATTTGTTCTTCCCCTCAAGTGCAACACGTTGAGATGTTGTCGCCCAAACATCTTCGAAAATTGTTGCAACTTGTTCGATCCAAGTGGCTTGGTGAAGATGTCAACAACCTATCGATCTATTCGAACATATTGGAGTTCGACGTCACCGCTCAGGACCCGCTCACGCACAAAGTGATAATGCACTTCGATGTGCTTGTGTGCGAGCATGGAACATGAAGTTCTTGGCCAACTACATGCTATGGATATTGTCATAGTAGATCGGGATCAGAGTCAATACTTCAATCCAAAGGCCTTCCAACAGCAACCGAAGCCATATGGCTTCACAGGTCGCGATAGTAGCTCCTTGGTACTCAACCTCAATGCTCGATAGAGACACTATAGGTTGCTTTTTGTTGCTCCACACAATAGTTGCGCTCTTGCGAGAAAACATAAAGCCAGATGTTGACCGACGATCCGACGCATCACCAGCCCAATCACCATCAATATAACCGACTAATTGTTCGGTTATACCATGTCGTACAATAGACCCCTATCCTTAGTGCCGCTCACATATCGCAGTAGGTTACGCACGCACTAAAGGTGATCAACGGTCGGTCACTGCATGTATTGTCTGACCACTCTGACCGGATAGCTTATGTCGGGTCGGGTGATGGTCAAGTATATGAGGATTCCAACAATTTGTCGAAACCGTTTCTCGTTGTAGGCGGTCTGGAGTTGAGACAGTCGACAATCAGTCATGTTGAACTTGAATAGGATATTCAACACATAGTGTTGCTGAGACGATAATATGTCGTCTAGGGTGTGGATCACTTCGATCCCGATGAAGTAGTGAAGGTCCCCCAAATCCTTCATTTCAAAATGATGCCGCAAGGTGAGATTTCACGCAACTGATCTCTCTGAGGTCGGGTTCAGTGACAACCAAGTCGTCGACATATAGCAGAATGCATAGTGGACCTTCTGGACCTTTCAGGATGAACAATGAAGAGTCTGATTTCAATGGAGCAAACCCCAATCCTCAAGCACCTCTGTGTGATCTTCACGTTGCCATGAGGATTTTTGGCTATGGTAAGAAAACTGGGTTGGGCGAATAAAAATGGGATGTGCAACATTGCACATGCACTTAAGAATTTGTAAATAAGAATAAGAAAGCAAATGTAAAAGGGAAAGGTGAAGTGTAAGGTGCTAAAGTACACCAAAAAGTTCGTAAAGTATAAATGTGATGTGCACTTAGGTGCAAATATACACGTAAGAAAAGAGAGTGCATAGAAGTAAGGGTGTAATGAGTAGTGGCCATGGTTGTGTGTGTGTGTGTGTGTGTGTGAAAATGAGAGGAGAGGGTGTTAAGGCCCCATCAATCTCTCCTCCTAAGATCAAGGCAAATATACTTCTTCGGAAAGAGAGGAGTATTTGGCCTCTCCTTTTGTAATGAGCCTCACCCCTTTCTACTATAAAAGGGGGTGAGGGGTCACCATTGGAAAGGTCGCCATTTTGTCGTTAGAGGTAGACCGTTAGGGTATTTCTTCTTCATCTTATCCTTATTTCGTTTTAGGGTTTTCGTTTGGTCATCATGGTAGTCGTTAGGAAGGTACCGTGTTAATCTCTTCGTCTTTCTCCTACCTTTTTGAGCTCGAAGGCTGTAAGGGATAAGCTCCCCTTTCCCCTCTACTCCCTAGTCCCAAGTCCCTCGTGGTCTTGCCCAAGCTGACACGTACTCACGGATTTTCGCGACAACGTTCCAGGCACGCGAGGCTTGCTTGAGTTCATTTAACGACTTCTTCTATTGGCAAACTGTCAATGTATTCCGTTCGGATAGAAATACGGGGCGTTGTACCATGTACACTTGTTCCTCAAGATCGCCTTACAGGAACGCGTTTTTTATATCCATCTTATGTAAATGCCACCCCTTTGCCGCTGCTACTGCTAGTAATACAAGGACCGTTGTCATCTTCGTGACCAATGCGAAGGTCTCATTGTAATTGATCCCATGTTTCTACATGTAGCCCTTGGCCACCAATCGGGCCTTTTACCGGTTGACGGAGCCGTCAACATTGTACTTGACCTTGTACACCCACTTGTATCCGATCGGCTTCACACCCTTGGGGGCATCAACTAGGTCCCAAGTCTCATTCTCTGTTAATGCTCACATCTCTTCCTCCATAGCGGCACACCAATTTCCATCCTTCATCGTTTCTGTGTAGCTCTCCAACTCACACACTTCCACCACCTTTGTCTTGTACGCATAATGATGTGCTATATACTCATTGTACCCTTACTGCATCACATGGTTCTTTTGGCGGGTAGATCAATGTAACTTCTGATTCGCCGATTTTAAGGCCCTCTTGGCCGACTCTAACTTCGTCTCCGAAGGTCTGTCCTCATTCTTTCCAGTTTCGGACTCACTCTGATCCAACTCTTCCTTGTTTATGCCGTATTCTGACATATTATTTTTCCCTTTCTCCTTGAGTGTGTACCATCTCCTTAGTTCCTTGCTTGGGGAGTACACGACCGAGTGTCCACTACTAGCTGGCTTTTCATCCAATTGGTCATTTTGACTCAATCTCTCATTCAGCCCACTTAGTCGAAATGAAATCAGTCTCTCGTTTAGAGTGTCGAAATCTTATTCATCTTCTTCCCAAATCATGTTGGGCTCATTGACCTCATCCTCAGTGATTGGGTGGGTGGAGTTGTCGGGGGTCAGAGTCGGAGTCGGTAGGGAGTACCATGATGCCGACTCGTCGAATTCGACATCTCGGCTTACTTGAACTTCTTTGTTCTGAGGGTTATAACACTTATACCCCATTTGTTCATGTGAGTAGCCGACCAAATATGCACTTCCCTGACTTCGGGTATAACTTTCTCCACTTCTCATCCGGTACATGCACATAGGCTATGCTATGCATTTAGAAGGTATGTGTTCTAAAGCCAATCCATTGCTATTTGAAATCTTTTGCCTCTTGTATGCCCACCCTATGAACTCATAATTATAAGGAAACACAAAAAAAAATCAGTTCCCTAGTTAGACCCTAAACACTATAGGCAAGGCCACAAAAACATACTAACCCTGTTTGGCTTCCACCCGAAATACAGCTCATGTACCGACACCTTCTCCCCGATCCGATTTTGGATGTAGACCGCGGTTCGGACCCTTCGGCCTAGTAGAACTTAGGCATGCTCTTCTCCTCTAGAATCACCCTGGTTGTTTGCACAATTGACCGGTTCTTCCTTTCGACTACGTCGTTTTGTTTCGGCGTATATCTACAATTGAACTCTCTCTGAATTCCCCTTTGTTGTAGATAACAGTTGAATTGGCCGGAAAAGTACTCTTTTCTATCATCCGACCGCAATAACTTTATCTTCCTCTCTGTTTCCCTTTCAACTAAGCTTTGTAGGTTCCGAAAACAGTCGAAGACTCCGCTTTTCTTCTCAATGAGGTAGATCTATGTGTGTCGGTTGTAGTCATCTATGAAGGAGACAAAATATCAACTACCACCAAGACTCACATCCTGTGTTGGTCCCCATACATCCAAATGTATTAAGTCGAGCTTATTTCGGCTCCGGTTTTGCTCATTGGGGAATGGAAGTCAGTTTTGCTTCCCAAGTTGGCAGGCTTCACATATTTAGGCCTTTTGGCCACTAAATTTCGACAATCTGAATACCACTTGTTTCGATTGCAGATCTTGAAGCCTTTAGTAGTTGACATGGTCGATTTGCTTTTGGGCAATAACGGACTCGAACCGCTGACTCCCTCAGTGTAAACGAGGCGCTCTACCACTTCCTTTTCCACTAAGTGATTGCTTAAGGACCTTCTCCGCAAACAGTGCAGTGCCAACGTCGTTGGTGTCGAGGATGAACATCCTCCCTTCCTGGTGCCCTTGCGCAATAATCTGGCCCTCTTCCTCGATGAAACATCCGAGGTGGGTGAGTCGAACTTGGATTCCTTGGACGATGATCTGTCCGACCAACACCAAGTTTTTCATTATTGTCGGGATGTGCAACATATTCATAAGTTTCCCCTTCTATCTGACATGGCTAGGGTAACTTCACCAACATGTTCGATTGGGTTCGGAGTGTCATCTCCGGCTTTGACCACTCCTGGTTGCTCCGGTTTTTCCATATACAAGAACCACTCTTCATGGCTCGTCATATGATTTGATGCCCCGGAGCAACGTACCACACCTCCTCTAATTGTGAGGTGGTCTTCTTAATCGAGTTTGCCTTGTGCTTCATCACACAGGCTGACCCTTTTCCAGTTTTCCGGTTTTGAATCCTTCTGATCCTTCAACGTAGTGTGATCTTTGCTAACTCCCTTGCTCGGCCTTGCCGGATCCGGATTTATCCGAATCAACGTGCTTCTTCTATAACTCACTCTCCTTGTGGCCTTTCTTGCCACAATACCAGCATTCTGTGTCGACCTTTGATTGCCGGTTTCCGGCTCTGCCTTGACTCCTCCTGCTTGTGGAGGGTTCGAAACTGTTGTCAACACCACCTCTTTGCCTTCTTTCCTGCTCTTGTCGGCCGCCACTATGCGTGCCGCTCCACCTCGTCCTCCATGCCCACGGGGCCGATCTGCCTCCGTGTAGAGCATCCGGTTGTCCGATTGAGTGGTTCACGACCCACTAGCGTGGTTTTCTTCAACCATCAACAACGATTGCAGGTTGAAGAAGGGCGGTGGCTTCTCTCGAGTGCATATCGCCGTCCGGATTGGCTCGTACCTCTACGCTAAACCACTGAGGCAAATTTGTACTATCTCGTTTTCGTCCACCGTCACATCGATGGACCCCAACACATCGCAAATCTCGTTTATCTTGGTGGTGTAATCTGTAACCGACATATCCCTTTGTCAGATGTTGTTGAGCTCCTGTTAGAGCTGCAACTTACAGGCAACGGTACTCGCGGCGAAAATCTTTTTCAGATTTTCCCATGCCTCCTTCCGTGTTTTTGCGTCTCTAATGTAACCGAGCACCTGATCGTGCACACAGGATGCGAGGTAGTACAACACTCTGCTCGTTTCTTGTTCCCATACCGGGAAGTCATTGTGTGCCGGCTCCAACGTTACCTCGTTTGCTCCTTCTACCTAACTCCAGTATTTGTGTCCCAACAAGTACTGGTGCATCTTGTACGACCAAAATGCGTAGTTGCTCCTGGCGAGGTTTTCCGTAGGAAGAGAGCTTGCCATGCTTCTGTCCATGTCTTTCTTCATTCTTTTTGTTCTTTACCGGAAGCTAGGTTTTGGTCTGTCTAAGCTCTTTGTGTTAGCAACAAAGGATTCACAACCCTCGCGCTTTGACACCATGTAAAGAGTAGCGTGTGGATGCTTGTAGACACAACCGGCTCAGCTAGATAGCAATAGAGAATAGATCGAAAGTTTAATGGAAAGCTTCAAAATACATAGACAGTACGCGGGAAAGGCAAAGAGAGCACAACACACAAAATTCTATTTCAAAATAAACTATGTACTTTGTGTTATCCGTGGGACAAAATGCACGAGGTGTGAAACAAATCTTAAAAAGGAGGCGAGTAGGTCAGTATGAAAAGGAGAATCGAGTCGAGCACTGGCAACCGTTGAAGGTAAAACAAAATACAAGTAGTTGGGAATAAAGGCCGAAAATTAGGAGGAAGTAGTTAAAGCGTGCAAAGGAGAGAATAGGCTATATATAAATCCTTGAGCAATAGAAGAAAAGAGAGAAAGGGAGAATATATATATATATATTTATGTTGTATCAAGAGAGAGTGTGTGGATGATATATAGTCGGCTTGTATTGCCTTTGTAATCGATATATTCAGTAATCAATACAAATACTTTTTGGGTCACCTTTGTGCTTGTCTCATCTTAATTTTTACTTTCGATTATGTTATTCATAAGTCGTAAGTGCCATTCAGTTGTGACTAGCTATCGTGTAATTGTTTGGCCCCAATCGGCCCTATTCTAGTCTCCTATGCAACCACAATTCCCTGACCTGATTACTCAAGGGAGTAATCGAAGGTGTTTCTTCGAGAAGGGAGACAACACAATTTGGCATGCTCGGTTCATGTTGTGAGGTCACAACGAACAATGTAGGAGGAAACCCCAATCACCATTACCACGCCCACCCACAACAAGCGTTCTCAACTACTATCCTATTGAACCGAACCAGCCGGGGCACTTTTGACTCCTCGCTCATGCAACGGTCATCGTCGGAGTTATATGAGTCGCACCACTCTCTGCCGCCAACACCAGACACTCAGTCGAACATGGGCTCTGATCTCGTTTCGCCTTGCAACCCTCTCGAAGTCAACAAAGACGAAAACAATCCCTTTTCGATGTTACCTGAAGATCCAGATTCAACACCATGCAATATCCGTATTAGCGTTACATGGATGGCCCCGACGCTGAATCACATATCCGATCTTTTTTGTCGACTTTGCAAGCCAACCATTCGGCGCAACGTCTCATCACGGTTGAGGCTGACTCATCGAAAATTGCGGAGTTCACATTGTCCCTCGATGGACCCCCAACATGGTGGTATTCCTGCCATGACCTTGGGGATTTTGTGATGTTTCAGGACGTTAATACTTGATTCCTCGAACTTTTCCATCGCGAGATACCTAAGCAAGAATTGCTTCGCCAGCTCTATGCTATCACACCAGAATCGCATGAAATGGTTTCATAGTTAACACGTTCACGTTCACAAGTGGAAGGATCGTGCATTCCACTTATAAATTCTTTTTATAATCCTGCGATTTTAGGCAATTCTCAGAAACTTGATACACCAATATCACATATTTTAAATAACATATAAAATTTGCTAATTTTTTGAGATTTAACAAGTTTCAAAATGATAATTTCTAAAATTGAATAGTTTTTCAATAAATGTTTAAATGTTGATGGTTTGTAGATATAAAATGTAGTTAACTTAAAGAAAAACAGAATGGTTAACTCAAGGCACAAGTTAAGATTAATGGTTTCACTATCTCGAGAAGATGTATGTTCCAGAAGTGGAAGTTACATCTATTGTTAGACTTGAAAATGTTTTAATTATAAGAGGTAATATTGTAATCCTTAATGCCATCATCTATAAATTTAGTGCTCATTAACATCCATAAATTCACAACTCAAGAAATATATATAATATTCATAAACAATTTTGATAAATCCATAACTCCTAAAATGTAGATGATATTCATAAACTGTCAAAATTGCCAAACTTAGATATAAACATTAATATATCAATTTGAAAATATCACGTAGTTATCAAGATATCCACAATGCTCTCCTCTTCTTCATTTTGAGAGCTCCCCTACAAAATTTGCGAACTAAATGGCATTTGTATTACCATCAACATAATTATTAATGGTTTTTTGTTAATCAAAGAAGCACATGTTCACCATAAGGTATCTTGTTGTGCAACATACTTCTTTACAATATCGATATGCATCTTTTACTCTTGTAAAAATAGAGATTTTAGTACAATTCGAGTTCATGTAAACCCTAAACCTCTTTTATTTGAAAAAAAAGAATATTTCTAAACATGAACTCCATACAATGTATCGAGTTGATGTAAAAAACATAGTTTTCATCACAATTCCATACAATGTATCAAATTCATATTCAAAGTTTTTTTTCCTGGATTTAAAAAAATAAAAAAATAAAACTGGAGTATATGAAAAAACTAGAGTTTTCACCACAATTCAGTACAATGTATCGAGTTCATGTGTAAGGTAATTTTTTAAAATTTTTTAAAGATTTTTAATTTTTAATTTTTTTTATTGGGGAAAAAAAACTTTAAACATGAATTCGATACATTGTATCGACTTGTGATGAAAAAACTCTGGTTTTTTTATCACATCAACTTAAAAGAAAAACCAAAAGAACACAAAATAAATAGAAAAAAAACCAAAATTATTATTTTTAAAACAAAAAAAAAACCTTTAAAAATGAACTCGATATATGTATCGAGTTTGTGTTGAAAAACTCAGCTTTTCGACATGAACTTGATACAATGTAGCGAGTTTGTGTTTAAATGTTTTAAACACAAACTTGCGAGTTTGTGTCGAAAAGCTGAGGTTTTCAACACAAACTCGATACAATGCTCGATACAATGTACATTGTATCGAGTTCGTGTTTTCAACACGAACTCGATACAATTCGTGTTGAAAAACTGATAAACCTCAAATATGGCAATTGGTAAGCAGTATTACAATTTGGTATATTTGGAAGGCTCGATGTTTGAAGGTATTTCAAAATATGATTGAAAGACCTGCTCAAATAATCTCCGGAATTTGGATAGAGATTGTACATAATCTTAGAGGGATTTTGGATGGTATAAAAGGTAATACGCATCAAGCGGAGCTTAGGCGGGTGGAGTTTCATGCCATTTGGGACATAGGTATATTTTATAGACGGTATTTTGGTAAGGTGGAGTGGTTCTACTCAACACCAAAGTGTTTATTCAAGCCAATGGTTAGACTTTAGATAAATATAGGGGATCGGTATAGCTTGTATGTTTAGCCTTATGGCGGTTTTCTAATACTAATGTAGTATCTTTTTTTGGAAAAAAAAAAAAAAAAAAAAAAAAAGAAAATCTGACTTTTCGACATGAACTGATACAATGTATCGAGTTCGTGTTTAAATGTTTTAAACACAAACCTGATACATTGTATCCAGTTTGTGTCGAAAATCTATGTTTTTAAACTCAGTTTTTAAACATGAACTCGATACATTGTATCGAGTTCATCTTTAAAAACAGAGTTTTCAACATTTAAAGTTTTTTTTTTATAAATTTGGGTCTTTTAAAGTTCTATTTATTTTGCGTCTTATTGTTTTTTTTTTAAAAATAAAATTTAAAGTGATGAAAAAACCAGAGTTTTCATCACAAGTCGATACAATGTATCAAATTCATGTTTAAAGTTTTTTTTTTCCAAAAGAAAAAATTAAAAATTTTGAATTTTTTTGATAAAATTACTTTAAACATGAACTCGATACATTGTATTGAATTGTGGTGAAAAATCTGGTTTTTTCATCAACTCAAGCTCAATGTTTTTATTTTTTTAAATCCAGGGGAAAAAATTTTGAACATGAATTTGATACATTGTATGTAATTGTGATAAAAAACTTTGTTTTTTACATCAACTTGATACAATGTATGGAGTTCATGTTTAGAAATCTCTTTTTTTTCAAATAAAAGAGGTTTAGGGTTTACATGAACTCGAATTGTACTAAAATCTTAGTTTTTACAAGAGAAAAAGATGCATATCGATACCGCAAAGAAGTATGTTGCACAACAAGACACCTTATGGTGAACATGTGCTCCATTGATTAACAAAAAACCATTAATAATTGTGTTGATGGTAATCGAACCTTGCAAATGCCATTTACGTATTCTATAAAATATTCTCGTGCTTCTTAATCGCCACTTCAAGCACTTAATGTTGATCTTCATAGTTCAGTTCATCTACAACAGAGAAACATTTATGTGGAACTAAGAATGACAATACGTGCATAACTCAAGTGACAAGGAAACTTGCAAGAACTCAGGGTGGGGATATTAATAGCTACACATGTAGATGGCCATGACCTAGGGCACCAATTCTGCATTGGTAAAGTTTTGGACGTGGTGATGCATTAAACTTTTGCATTACATCTATCATTGACATTAGTGAGGTGGATATCATTGTGTATGACTTTACACTAACAAAAGTTGGATGTTTAAGGACGACAACGATAGACATAATAAAAGAGATATTACGAAGTTTAGAAGATATCTCAGATTGAAGGCTAACAAGATTTAGTGCACACAGTTTGGAGACACCATTTGGTGAAGACAATGATTTGATTGGTACATTTGAAAATGAGGAGGAAGAGTCACAAATGTATATTAACTATAGTAGTGATTCTCATGAAAGGAATGATGATAGTGATGCAAATAACTCCTAAATGTATTTTTTGTGCAATGATATACAACAAATTTGGACAACATGTTGATTGTTTTGAAATCTTTTGCATATGATTTCGTTAGGATCTAAAATACTACTAGTTGTAATTTCTCCTAAAAAATACACAAAGCTACTTTTTGTATTTTGCCAAAATTTGACATTTTTCAATTTTACTAAATGGTGAAAATTTTAGCTTTTTCATCAAGTTTTCGAGAACATGTGATATTGGTATCAAGGTGTTTTGTGAAATGGCTAAAAAAACCCCAAAATCAAACGGAATATTGCTTATCCTTCCATTTGTGTGCAATCCTTCCACTTGTGAACGCGAACGTGTTAGTTTATGATCCTCTTCGAGAATCTCTATCGTCAGCTACCTCAAGATGTGTCTGTGAATCACCTAAAAGACACATTTCTGGCAGGACTACGGGAGCCTCTTCGCATGACCCTAGCCCTAACGACTTCTCACAACAGAAAATCGAGCAAGTGGTCGCCTGCATCCTCGCTGTGGACAAAGCTCAACACAATACCTCTTTTTCAATGAGTTCCCTCCAAAGTGCCTTGCCAACACACGAAGAAACCCAATTTCGGCAGGCAATCCAATGCACGACATGCTCGAATTCTAGACACTCGGCCATAGATTACACTCTTCGACCACATTGCTCGATCTGCCATTCCCGAGCACATACGGTAGAACAGTGCGAATATAATATGCGCAACCGCACAACCGCCACTTTGGTGTGCCAAATTGAGCCACACCACGATCGCCCTCGACAGGATGATTGTGATCGTCTACCATCTAGGAATCAGGAAACCGAGTGGCCTTGGTACGAGGATCATCATCGAAGTGAAGATTGATACTGACTCGAGGGCAAGCGTTATCGGCCAAATGTTAGGTCTCGAACCGAGGAAGACCGATACCGGTCTAGAGAGGACCGTTATCGACCAGTCGATGACTACTACCGTTATGACTACGATTAGGATGATGATTACGAACCGAGTATCGTTCTGACCACAGGCACGATCGACAACATAATCGAGGTCATCGGCAAGATCATTCTCCCCAACATAATCGAGGTCATCGACAATCGGGAAATGATCGATGACCTCCTAATAATGGACGTCGAGACCCATCGTGTCCAGATCATCGTCGACCACCTCGCCACACTGAGCCCCAGGATGACTCCAACCGAGCGCATCATTATGCCGCGCTGCCCAGAGAAGAAAACCCCCAACCGTATCAAACAACTCAATTCGAGCAAGGGGAATCGAGCAACTCGGCACCAGTCATGTGTTTTAACTGTAATCAACTAGGGCATTATGCCACACAATGTTCGGCCAATGATCAGGGCAAAGGACCCGCGCTAAATATCATTATGGCCGAGGTCCAACAAGTCACAACAAGAAGCAATGCACAACACACGCAATGGGAAGTCCAAGATGAAGTCTGACAAGCCGCAAAGGAATGGATCAAGAAAGCCAATAACGCAAATATCCACCGTGTTGTCCATAGGCCAGAAATATAAATACATTATGTAAACTCGCCGTTAGGTAGAAGAGTAGGTGAGGAAATAGGTAAAACTAGAGATAGCCCTAGGTAGTCACATAAAAGAAACTACCCCACACCATGGTTGTTTACGTACCCGTATTTAACATTTAAATACATATAGTGCCTCATCATTTGTATATTATGTACTATACCTGAATGTTGTTCAGTCAAGTATCATGTACATTTGGCCAATACGGTATTTAACGTATTTATAAAAAAACAGGTATAATATGTATTTATAAAGAAAATGTAAGTAAAACCCTAACAAAAAGCAAAAGAAAAAAAAGATTTTAGTGAAAAAGAAGCCAAAGGAAGGAAGGAAGAAGAATAGAAGAGACGACGATGAAGAAGATGAAGAAGAAGAAGAGAGAAAAGAAGACATAAACCTTTCTTGAGTGTGATAATCGCAAAAGATAGAAGAAGAAGAAGAAGAAAACGAAAAAAAGAGAAACCTATCATGAGTGTGATAATCATAGACCACAAACCGGCCTCCTCTCACCCTCGTAGCCCTTGCACAGAACAACAATGTTCTTCCAACTCTCTGTCTCGCCCTCATCTCATCGCTGCCCCCCACGCCTCTTGTAAGCAAACCTTCGCATCCATCATGCCTCTCGCAACATCGCAGGAAACCCATTCTTGGCTACAACAACGAGGACTGGGTGGGTACTTACGGGTCATCGATGCCCCAACGCACCCTGACGGCCCAACGATAGCACGCAGAATCCACCCTGACATAGTATCCAACAACATGATTCGCATGGCTTTGGACCTTGTGCGGGGCGGAGACCATGAGGTCAAAATCCCTCCCCACTCGATCCTCAAGGAATATTTTGGGATGTATTCAATGTCGGGTAAAGCTTACCGCACTTACGGAGGGCCAAACAAAGCTTTTGGGGAGATTGCTCGGATTTTGATGGAATACGCCTTTGTGCATACAAATCCCACGAGTATGCCACAGAACAAAGCTGCCATCATCATCCGGGCGTATGAAGGCGACAAAATCGATTGGGGAATCATCACCGGCAAAGGAGTTCGTGCGGCGCTTGAATCTTTTCAAACTGGTAAGCGCTTGTTGCCTGTGATTAATCACTTCCTCACAGTTCTCTACCCACCTCCTTCGGTTTCGCCTCGTCGCATCCTTATCTCCCCACCACCACCAAGGAAACAACGGGAGAAGATTTTGGTGTTAACCTAGGAAGAATGGGAAGAAGGGGCCTTCTCCACCTCCCTCGGCCTTTCGGAACCCTACTTCCGCCTCGGCACCACCCCCACCAAAAACACAGAAACAACAGGCGTTAACAGCGACCCGTGTCGAATGGGATGAGGCCGAGGAGCCCATCACTTGGATGTCACCATACGCCAGAAAACGCCAAGGACATCAATGCCCTCTCCACAATCGAGCCCACGGCCCACAAGCCAGCAACACTCAGGCATACGACAACAAAAGAGGAAACAAGCCGAGGAGCCAACACCACCGGCCCCGGACTCACAAGATCAGCCGCCAAAAAGACGCTGCATCATTCGAGGGTCAACCACAAAAACCGAGGGCACCCATCATCAGAAATCAAAAGAGGCCAGCCCGACCTCCACGGCCATGGTACCAGCAGAGTCATGGCTCCAAGTCGGTAGGATCAAGCATGGACAAACCACGCAGATATCAGAGGAGGAAGTCCTCGTTTACAAAGATCTCCCCGTAGAGGCATACGAGTTTAGTGCACTACTTCAATTGGTCACAACATATGAATTAATGGATTTCCTCGCGTGTGCCCAAGTAGTTGCCGCCGCTCGGATGGTTGAGGAACACGCGGAAACAAAGATGATCCAATGCGCTCTAATGGGAGAAATCAAACCTCACGAGGATCGAGCCTTACAAAAGATAGGGCGGAAGAAGCAAGCACAGAATGCTTCTCTCCTCATGGAGCTACCAGATCTGAACACAGCCTTAGTCGAGGCATATCGAAATCTGCACCACACTACTCGGGCAGCCAAGGACATGGCCCGACGTATCAAAACGGCGCATCAGCAAGCCAAACGAGCTACCGAGCTATGGCAAGCCGCCGAGGAGAAACTGACGTCATTCAAGCAGCAACATCCGGAACAGCCGCCCTGCGCCGAGTGACGATGTCTCACCAGCCACTCTTCCGAACCCGAGCCTGAGTGTTGTGGGTACCGAAGCACACAAAGACGACACAGCTCACCCCAGGGTAGCCACGGTCGATGCAAGCACAATGACGGAATTGGTACAGACAAGAGAGCCTTCATCACGGGCAGATACAAGCCCGCACACCCAAACCAGCCACGCCTCCACGCAAACGCCACCACCACATGTCGTCATGGAACGATTGACACAGATGGATAGGGAACCCCCTCCCCGAATCCAGCAAGCAGCAACCCAGATAGGGCCTCCCCTCCGGGACTACCAAGAGGAGCTTAAGGCACAGATCGCTTTGGCCGAGTTAGCAGAACATAACCACAACAACATTCTTGGCCAACTACAAGAACAAGCCGCGGGCCGTGAAGCTGACCTCAAGCGACTGCTTGCTGAAAGCTCGGCTGCACTCAAAGAACAAGAAAGAGAGGTGATGACCCTTCAGGTCTCTATCACCGAGGCCAAAGAACGTTTCATCAAAGAAGCAAAGCGGAATAGCCAACGGGAATGCGAGCTCTTCGCAGACAATAAGGAATTACGACGTCACCAAAGGGCATTACAAGAATTGGCAAATGAACACATGCAGAAATGGAGGATCTCGGAAGAGCGAAGGGCAAAAATTTCTGATACATATCACCAGTTGCAAACAGAGCACATCGCTGCTAGAGAACAACATCGGGACGCTTGGAGACAGAACATGGACGAAACTGTAGCTCAGCTCACCAATCGTTATGAGCAAACAATCACGTTCATCACCGAAAAAGCAAAAGATAATCAAGCTACTTTAGCGCTCCTTGTCCGCAAAAACCAAGAAGAAGCCAAGGCCGTAAGGGAGGAAGTGGAAGTTCACCGAGCTAGCATAAGCATGGACGATACTAAAATCAAGATCCTGATCAACAAGTATCGCCAACAATTCACCAAGAAGATCTACGAAACACTTGACCATGTCTGGTAGGAGTGGTCAGCCCAAGCCGCAGACTTACACATACTACGCGCGGATGCTTAGAACCGACGGAAGGAGGGCCGAGGGTTTTACAAGATGGATGACACCAACATCCAGACCCTTCGTGAAGACTTGACTGAGGAATGTCATACCTTAGCAGCATCCCACACCGCGGCCATCAAGCAACTTGGTGTTTCGCTTAGAAGCCGAAGCTTACGAGGAGGAACGCCTAGCTACCGGGATTAACAGAGCTCCCACGACCAACGAGCAAGGACTCGAGCCACCCACCACGGAAGCCAAACCTGAGGAACCTGCCCCTACAGATCCCCACATCCCACCCGAGCCACAAACTATAACCACGACCCTGCTTGAATCGGTACCAACAGAGGGCGGCGCACACGACAACACAGCCATCCCCGACTCGGCAACAAAACCTCCATCACCAACCCCACCTTCCGAGCAGCCAGACCAACCCCACGCCCTCGAGGATATCCTCAACATATTAGAGGAGGAGTAAAACAAACCTATTAGCCCTTGTATAAATGGGCAATTTTTGTAATTTGTTTTGTTTGCCAAATCCATGGTTACCCCTCCACATTGTGAACCGTGGGTCCGACGAACAAGGTCCTGTCCCACGGGCGTGCCAGGTGTTGTCCATAGGCCAGAAATATAAATACATTATGTAAACTCCTTGTTAGGTAGAAGAGTAGGTGAGGAAATAGGTAAAACTAGAGATAACTGAGTTTTAGCCCTCACAATCAGTCGATGGCTCGGCTCTGTCTCAAGAGGAAAACTATATAACCCAAGTTATGCATACCTCAAGAAGGGAGTTTTTGTCTACATAATTTTAGGGAGATTAATATCGTAGCACCGAGCTCCGCATGAATTGTTCCGGCCGAGAGCTGTGTACTATAGGCTATATATAAATCGTTGAGCAGCAGAAGAAAATAGAAGGGGGGGAGGGGAATATATATATAGATATATATATTTATGTTGTATCGACGGAGAGTGTGTGGTTGATATATAGTCGGCATGTATTGCCTTTGTAATCGATATATTCAGTAATCAATACAAATACTTTTTGGGTCACGTCTGTGCTTGTCTCATCTTAATTTTTACTTTCGATTCTATTATTCATAAGTCATAAGTGCCATTCAGTTGTGGCCAGCTATCGTGTAACTGTTCAGCCCCAGTCGGCCCTATTCTAGTCTCCTACGCAACCACGATTCCTTGACCCGATAACTCAGGGGAGTAATCAAAGCTGTTTCTCTGAGAAGGGAGACAACACTCTGTACATACAATGTGCTCAGAGAGCATTTTTATACAAGTCTTTAAAAGGGCTGACAAGTACTTCAATGCTCATAACTGAGCTCTGACACTAACTCCTAAAAATATGTCTATCTACAAGGCCAGGATCGGTAGGCCTCGAACAGCCTACCGGTATCACACTGATTCGGCTCTTGGCTTGTTTGGCCGATCTGGCCCATGTTGAGCTTGTCCACTCAATAGATAGTAACTTTTTACAATACATTGTTTATTGTAAAAACTCTAGAACATTCTAGAATATCCTAGAACATTCTAGAACATTATAGAAATCTATAGGCTATTCTATATGAACCTATCAATAGAGACATACATGTCTTCTCAAATCAATTCAAATCAACACCGGTCTTAAGCTCTCATCGTCTATCTTGTATCCATTCTCATTCTATCTTATAGAATAATTGAAGAATGATATAAAGAGAACATAAGAAGAAATGAATGAAACGATAAGAGAATAATGGATGTATTAAGGTAGAATGAGAATGGATACAATATAGGTGATGCGAGCTTAAGATTGGTGTTGATTCAAATTGATTTGAGAAGACTTGTATGTCTCTATTTATAGGTTCCTATAGAATAGCCTAAAGATTTCTATAATGTTTTAGAATGTTCTAGACCTAGGATATTCTAAGATGTTCGAGGATATTCTAGAATGTTCCTGAGTTTTTAAAACAATCAATATATTATAAGAAGTAGCTTTATTATCTAATATGACAATTGGCTATCTTAATGGTTAAGTTTTCGATTATGTATTATAAGGCCCTGGGTTCAAGTTCACGTGTTCATGACAATAGGTACAATATGCAACATACACAACCAATGGATTTGAAGTCCTTTATGATACCATAGGTTGACCAATGACAATATCAAAGCCAGATTAGGCACCATCTCCCCTTTCACACAATACTGCCATTTCCCTCACAACTCCTTAATTCACCAACTAGTTTACCAAACCCCTTGCTCTAGCTACATAATGTTAATAACCTTTGTAATATTGATCAACATGTAACCAATGAATTTTTTAGGGACACGGGGAAACGATGAATTTGGACACACCAACACTACTCGCCCTCTCTCTTGCTAAAGCAAAAAACCAAAGAACTACCAAACGCCTTTCAATGTTGAGATTCAAAACAACTCGACGTGGTGTAGAAGCAATTAAGAAGGTAAGGGAACATGAGTTACATTGCCTAGAAGCCATGGTTGGGGTACCATTTACATTGGGACCATGGGCCACACCAACCATAGCTTCTAGGCAATGTAACTCATGTTCCCTTACCTTCTTGTATTTTCACCTTTCACCTATTTGTAATATATATTTTTCATTCTTGTATTCCTCTCCTTTTGATAATATAGTTTTCACTTGCATTCTCTCTCTCTCTCTCTCTCTCTCTCTCTCTCTCTCTCTCTCTCTCTATCGTTTTCTTACAAAAGCCATTTCCTTTATAGAATATGTCACACCATAACACATTTTGTACAATACTAGAACACTTTTAGCGTAAGTTCTATTTTATTTTATTATTTTTTTCGATGATTGGGTCAAGGTAAACACCCCGTTTTGTTGTAAACCAAATTGTCTCATGGGCCAAATTTGGCCTTAGAAGACATTAATATATCTTTCTTTCTTTCTTTCTTCCCGGGCATAGTCAATATAACATTGCTTTCATAAATATGTCCTTATCTAGTTTAGAAATACTTCCCTTCTCCTCCCTCCCCCCCCTCTCCATATTAACGTCTAAGTGCAATAAACCAAGCACCCATATTCCAGTATTGTGCGCAAAAATCCTACAATTCTCTTTCCTCTTCCTCAATGGTGTGCATGGATGGATTTCTCCATAGCATACAAAGGATATCTCTAACACTCCTTTTCAATTAGATGGCTCTCCCTAAAACCATCATTGTTTAACCCACGAAGAATTACTTACTCGATGTCACAATTTAATTTATTAGATAAATACAATAATGGGTTCATACCTTACAATTTGTTCATACCGCCTTGGGTGACACAATCAAGAATGGATGTACCTCATAAAATTTTTATATCCTCTTGGGTGACACAATGTCATGTTGCCAATGGCACATGATGTGAAACCATCTCCAAATCAAAGAATTTGTCCATTTTAGAATGTTACTTTAAATTAATATAGTTCACATTCTAAACCAAATACCTTCTTTCTTTGACAATATGTACATATCGTTAGAATAACCATTATATATTAAATGAAATCATCTTTATAGTTCAATCATTGTACGTAAGCATGAGCTCTAAGTGGAAGGAAACAACAATATGACTCCTTCACTGGTAATGAAGATATCATTTTTCTGAAACAACAATCCTTTAAAGGCAAGTGGAAGGATTTGTTTGTCTTTGTGGAGAGAAATGACAAAATGGATTGGCAATATGTATCCCCTCGATGGTTGTTTCCTCCATAGGTGGAGGTTGGTTTCAATTAGGGGATATCTTACCCTCCATTAGATTGTATCATTATATGTCGTGTATACGCTTATATGGATTGGTAATGGAAACTATGGTGTAGTTTTGTTTTTAAAAAAAACATGAGCTCTAAGTGGTGACCCGCTCTTTGCTATTAGTGTGTGTGATAATATAAGATCATCTCATCTTATGCGTGTGTGGGAGGGGGGGAGGGGGGGGGGGGGGGTGACAAGTAACTTGTGCATGTGTGAGATACAAGGGCAATGTGGCTGTGAATTCTCACAAGGGTAATTTATATCCAAAATGTAAGTTAATACTTGAACCTATAATACCAAATTCATTTTCGGTCATGTTGTGTTCGATTATGTGTTGAGATCTATTGGTAGAATGTACATATTATTCCAGCATGTGAGAGAACTCAATCGAAATGAAGAGGTGTACTTGATGAGACATGTGAACATGAAAACGAGAGATCAAAGAGGATAGAGATTAGTGTTGTTGCATTGTAGTAACAATGATCAATGCGAAGAAGAAGGAGACCATAGGAATATCAAAAGGAGAAGAAAATAACAAAAAAAGGTCCATATAGTATCAAGATTGTCATGGTTGTGATCATCATGAAACATGTGATGAAGATCATGACCATGAGGGAAGGGATTGATATCATGATGTTGTGGTTGTGATGAATCTCGTGATCATCATGAAGAATATGATAGAAGGTTGGAAGTAAAGTTGTGGGCAACAAAGGAAGTTAGAAATGTATTGAGATTCTATATGTGATTGTGATGAAGATAAGGGTACAAGGTATAGGTTTTGGCCACGATAATGGATTATATAATGATGCAGATGATTGTGGCAAGGGTGAGTGTAATTATATATATGAGTATTATGGTAGTATTATGAAGCTAAAAAATAGTTACATATCTATTTTGGATTTGGTTATGATAAGTTTAAGGGTGAAGGTGAAGGTGCACACCAAAGGGATGATGATAAGGAATTGGATGTTGTAGGCAGCATAGTTTTCATCATGATAGGTTGTGTTATGTCAAGATGTTCTCACTAAGCGCATGCTTTGTACCAGCCAAGTTGTACCTTGACAATTGTATCATGAGTGAATAGGTTTAGACCATCGTATACCCTAAAGATGGCGAGTCAAGTGAAAGCGGTTATTAATCACCCTCAAGCCTCTAACTTCGAAAAAGGCTTTAGACACATAAAGTAAAGAAGGTTACAAGCATTTTTTGTGTATGCATTGTTAGGTGTATCGAGTAAATTTAACATAATCTAGCCTACATGGTGTGGGTTAATACTTTAATAAAGAGAAAGAATCATGCTATGTTTAATCATGTGTTGTGATCTATGCATGGAGCTTACAAAATCTATCCCGTAGTTCGTAAGTTTGAGACTTACCTTGAACAAAAATCTTTATGAACCATCTTTTTGCTCCTTGATCACCACCTACAGATAAAGGCCCGATGCATGTCCGCGCATGTGCGACATGCACTTCATGACAACAATGTTTAAAGCCCCATGATATCACACTTTTAACCACCCTCAATGGGGCATTACCTTTTCCCTTAACAAAGGACCAACTCACTAGCAATTGGTTGGACTTTGGACTCACGTGAAAATACATTTGTTATCCTATCTAAAAGATATTGAGACCATGGTTGACTTTGGACTTGCCATACATGAGTTTGAAAAGAACCGTCTCTTGCTCTTTTCTTGAATTATAAATTTATAACACTTCATTTCCATATCCTTAACAACTTTGACTTCATCTACCTCGCAATGCTCACACAAGGGGCCATCTCACCTCCTCACAACATTCAATGCCTTCATCACATCCACATTGCACCTCCTCGCTCCAAATACCTGCTTGCCCACAAATCAAGTTCAATACAAGTACCATATATACTTAATGTATTAATGCATATTAAGTACCTCCCAAACTAAAAGCATTTTAAATACGTTTTTTGTATTTAGTAAAAACTTATCAAATATATAAAACATGTACTTTAACGATAGTGTGCTAAACACGTCAAGCTAAGCCATTTTCTAAAATAGATTAGTTGCAAGCTGGAATAATTGCAACTACAACAAGTTTATAATTTTAAATAATCTATTGTACTTTATTGCTTTAACTCCAATCAACAAATTTGTACCTCGGTATAATGAAGACCTTTAAAATCTATACTCTAACATAAAAATAAAAATATTTCAAGAAGCCGGACACCAAATATGGTTTATCTTGAGAATAGTTGAATCGTGCAATCTCAATACTTGTGTTGTAGGCTATATAAATGAGGCAACCCTATACCCTACAACGTTTTAGCTTCAAATATAGCTAAAAAGGACAAAAAATGCAATTAAATGTTCAACTGAAAATGATAAAAAAACTACTCATTCATGAGTTTTGGGATTCATCTTCAATCTTCAACTACAAGTTCTTAGAACTTGATGTTAAATCAATAGGTTGTAACCTATGTCTACATTATGCAAATCAAGCATAGATGGTGATGCTTGGTGTAGATGGAAGAGGTGGAGCAAAGAAAGGGTAAAATATCTTCTTTTAAGGGTTTTCTGATTGTTTTGCATTTTAGGGGTACATTTTGGGCATTTTGTATAATATTGTTTCTTTAAAGCAATATTATACATATTTTCTGTTTTGCCATGACATTAAAGAAAAACAATAAGCAACTTGGTGGTATAGTATGTATACTACCATTCATGAGGTATTATATGTACCTAAACATGAAATATGTACATGTAAAAAAATAACCTCACCCTTGATACCACATACCATTGTAAATTACACTATATCACATCGCGATTTTCGATGCGATGTAATTTACAAGCATATCAAGGTACTTATATCACAAAATAGGGTTCACAATAATTTCTTCTAGCTTTTGAATTGATGATTGGCCATTCACAATTTTATGTTGGTAGTGATTATTTTGAGCATGTTCCATTTTCACCAACACTCATTATTTATGTTGCTACCCATATCCAATATGTACATGTAAGTATCATTGTTTACCTCAATTTCGCTGCACTAAGGCATCTATTTGGCCATGTTGTTGAAGAGCCTTTTTGAAAAATTCATCGTTGTGTGGATCAATGATAAAATATATGATTCTAGCCTTTACATTCCAAATTCATATATATGACTATCATGTTACATCCCAGACGGGCAATTATATTGCAAGGTAAGTAATTGCCATAAGAGTTCTATGTTAACCTTGCCGTAATCTTGCTTTGAAACATCGACAATGTTTTGTTTTGTTTTGGTGCTTGATAATTGAAAGGTGGTGGTATTTTTATGGGGCCTCATTATTGCAAGAAACCCCATTTGATCAGTTGGGAGCCCCTGAGTTGGTTACTTCACTATAACTCTATTGTCATTGCTCATCTTAGATAAGGTCAATGCATTATTGTACTTTCTTTATGTTGGCCGAAGTCTTAGAGTCAAATGCCAAGTGTGCTAGCAATTTCATTTCGAATTTTGTCTCTTGGGATCCCATTTACTTCTTGCTCATTGACTTTTGTATGCCCCATTTATTGAAATTTTCTTTTGTGAGGCCTTTATTGCATTGTATTTATTATGTTTTCACTTTCTTTTTATAGAAATATTAGTTCCTTACTATAATTACTCTATGTTCTATGTTATTTGATGAGCTCGAGTTACTAGTTTTACTCCAGTATTTGATGGTACAATTGAAAATAGGTTCATGCCAACCTTTTTCTTCTTCTTTGATTTCTCAAAGACTACAAGTTCTTAACCACAACTTTGGAGCATAATTTCTTTTGGAAACCACACACTCAAGTCTATGACATCTTCATCTTAGGACACTTTTGATCTAGCTCATAATGAGGCACCATGCCTTATTGTGATGTTGTCTATTAGCATTGTGATTGTAATAGTCATGTTTGATCAAAGATTCACACATCAATACATGGGAGGCCTTGACAATTGAAGCATTTCATTTCAATTTGTTGTATTAGTTTGTTTGCCTTTAGGCTAGCTTCCCTATGCCCATTTCATAATATGTTCCATGTAATGAGAGAAAAAATATTAATCTTGCACTCAATCTTTATCAATTTGTGTTTAACTATGCTGATACGATGGGTAATTACCCTCACCGTAAGCCTTCAACTCTATGTTTGTATTCATGCTTTGAGAACTTAGTTCTTGTGTAGTGGTAAAATGTGCAGTGGTGGTGGCAGTGAGCCTTAAGTGAGGACTTTATGGTGTTTCACCAAGGTTCTTTGCCAAATCTTCCATTGGATGCCCTTTAACAAATTTCTATGTGGTGCATGAAAAAGGCCTTGCACCACTTGCAATGATATGGTATGCACTATTTTATGGGCACTTATGACCCATTGATGCCCATGGCACATCAGGCACATCATATAGTATTTGTGAATGCATGGTTGTTTGACCTCACTATACATAGGATGCCATTATGTCTTACTTGGGTTTGTGGTAATGGTGATGGGCACTTGAAGCCTTGTAATTTAGAATCTTATTGCCCTCAACCAATTGGTTGGCCATCACATGAATTAAAAGGTGTTTTCCCATCATGAAATATTATGCGTTGTGTTGATTAAGCATGGGGGCTCAGGATCCATGTGATGCATTTGGCACTTGGACATCATGTGTTCTCTCCTACCATATAGTTGGCTATTGCCGGGTCACTCTTTTAACGTATCCAAGGTGCAAGTGTGGATGTCCTTGTGTCACAACTTGGGTTTGTGCTTGTGGTGATGGGTAGTTGAAAATCCCAAATCCAATAATTGAATCCTACACCATCATCATAATTGTGGAGCAAACTTCTGAGAATGATCTACAAGAATAAAGCAAATTGATCATGATCTCTACACAAACATGTAAGACTCAACAAAACCTTGTGTTAAGAATTAGGTAATAAAGTACTGGTTAATTAGTACCTAGCAACACTGGCTTCCATTCCCCATCGAACGAAATTGGAGCCATAACAAGCTCGATTTAATCCATTCGGATGTATGGGGACCGGCACAAAACGTTAGTCTTGGTGGGAGTCGATATTTCGTCTCCTTCATCGACGACTACAGCCAGCACATGTGGATCTACCTCATTGAGAAGAAAAGCGAAGTCTTCGACTGTTTCCAGAACCTTCAAAGTTTAGTCGAAAGGGAAACAGAGAGGAAGATCGAGTTCATGCGGTCGGATGGTGGAAAAGAATACTTTTCTGGCCAATTCAACGGTTATCTGCAGCAGAACGGAATTAAGAGAGAATTCAACTACCGATACACACTGGAACAAAACGGTGTGGCTGAGAGAAAGAACCAGTCGATTGTTGATGCGGCAAGGGCAATGCTGGAGGAGAAGAGCATGCCCCAATTCTACTGGGCTGAGGCGGTCCGGATGGACGTCTACATCCAAAACCGGATCGGAGACAAGATGTCAGCACATCAGTTGTATTTTGGGCGGAAGCCAAATTTGAGCTACCTTCGGATATTCGGTAGCATAGCATATGTGCATGTACCAGATGAGAAACAAAAGAAGCTAGATCTGAAGTCGGAGAAGTGCATCCTAGTCGGTTACTCGCATGAGCAAAAGGGGTATAAGTGCTATAACCCCCGGACGAAGCAAGTCCGAGTAAAGCTGAGATGTTGAGTTCGACGAGACGACATTGTGGTACTCTCCACCGACTCCGACTTCTGACTCCAACCCAATCCCGGAGGATGAGGCCAATGAGCTTGAACCGGTCCAGATAGAAGATGACGAGCTTGAGACTCTAGAAGAGAGTCCAGAATCGTTTCGGTTGAGCGGACCGAACGAATGACTAGGTCAAAGTGACCAATCGGATGAGGAACCAACGAGTAGTGGAGACTCTATCGTGCTCTCCCCGCGCAAGGAACCGAGGAGACGGTTCACGCACAAAGAGAAAGGGAAGCATAAAATGTCGGAATACGAAACCGGCAATGTTGAGTCGGATCAGAGAGAATCCGACTCCGAAAAGGATGAAGGCGGATCTTCGGGAAAGAAGTTTGAACCGGCCAAGAAGGGCCCCAAACTGGGTGATGACAAGTTACACCAGTCTTCCCGCCAGAAGAACCTCATTTCACGGTACAACTACAATGAGTACATGGCGCATCACTATGTGTACATGACCAAAGTGGCGGAAGTGCGTGAGCCGGAGAGCTACGCAAAAGCAGCAAAGGACGCAAATTGGCATGCCGTTATGGAAGAGGAAATGCGGGCACTCGATGCCAACGACACATGGGACCTCGTTGACCCTCCCTAACATTGTAAATTGATCGGTTGCAAATGGGTGTACAAGGTAAAGTACAATGCTGACGGTTTAGTTAATTGGTACAAGGCCCGGTTAGTGGCAAAGGGAT
Source organism: Azolla caroliniana (assembly GCF_043228905.1). Lineage (NCBI taxonomy): Eukaryota > Viridiplantae > Streptophyta > Polypodiopsida > Salviniales > Salviniaceae > Azolla > Azolla caroliniana. The sequence continues at coordinate 20,784,701 of NW_028230447.1, read as the reverse complement.
ACGCATAGACCCACATAATCGACTACAACGAGACCTTCGCTCTAGTAGCGAAGATGACGACGGTTCGTGTGGTACTAGCGGTTGTTGCGGCAAGGGGGTGGCATCTTCACCAGATGGACGTGAAGAATGCGTTTCTACAAGGTGACCTTGAAGAACGGGGGTCTATATGATCCAACCTTCCGGTTTTCAATCGGAGATGAACAAGTCGGCGGTGTGTCGGCTTAAGAAGTCATTTTACGGTTTGAAATAAGCCCCCCGAGCTTGGAATGCGAAGATCACACACCGGTGGCAGAAGATGGGGTTTGTGACCTCTAAATCCGACTCATCGTTGTTCATCCGGCGAGGTCCGGACGGTCCGGTTTGCATCTTACTTTATGTAGATGATTTAGTCATCATTGGACCCGGACTCAATGAAATTGGCCGTGTCAAGGCCCAACTATCGGATGCATTTGAGATGAAGGACCTAGGGGACCTTCATTATTTTCTTGGGATCGAGGTGATCCGAACCCTTGGCTGACGAGGTATTGGTTCATCTTGTACTCCCAAGATGAATAATTGCTCCGGTCTAGCTTTTCCCTAGGGAGCAAGCTACCCATTTGTGTGTTCATGTTGATTGTAGTGTCTTCCGTTTTTGCTTTTATTCCTTCGGTCACGTAAACGTGCTATGTAGCGGCACTACGATAGCGGATAGCCGGATTTTGTCGTTAGTGTTTCGAACACACAATCACGGTGTCGCGAAGTTTCGCGTGCATGTGTTGCTCGAACGGGACCGCGGGGGCCTTGGACCGGGGAGACAAAAGTAGTGAGGAAGTAGGAGATTAAGACAAAGACATGGGGAAATATGTAACATAAGTTTTGATATAAATTAGGGTTTTATTTTTATTTTTTTACAGTTGTTAGGCTTGACACCACGATTTTGGTGGTTATTACAATAATCAGTTATAAATAAACCGGCGAAGGTGAGTCTAGTGGGCTCCAAGTTTGACTACTTCCGACGGCTATGTTGCCTCAATTCGGAGTAGCTCTCGTGCCACTACAACCTCCCTTCCGCAACGGGCCATCGAGTTGACCACCTCCGAGATGCCGAAAAAGCCATTGTTTAAGAAATCCAAACCCTAAAATCTCGAGTAAGAAGTATGATAGGAGCAAAACTCACAAACCCTAAAATCATATGTCCTCTGATATGTTGAGGAGAAAAGAAGAAAAGTAGAACCTCTAAAACCCTAACCCTAGAAAAAAAAGGAGGAGAAAGGGATAAGGAGAAAGGGAGGTTACAAAACCCTAACCCAAGAAGAAGATGAGAAGATGAAAACCTAGTGGTATACCCCTAAGGCAAAATGGGCAACCCCATAATAATGTCGTGAAGTTTCGCATGCGTGTGTCGCTCGAATGTGACCATCGGGGCCTTGGACCGGGGAGACAAAAGTAGTGAGGAAGTGGGAGATTAAGTCAAAGACATGAGGAAATATACATAAATTTTGATATAAATTAGGGTTTTCGTTTTTTGTTTTTACAATTGTTAGGCTTGACACCACGATTTCGGTGGTTATTACAATAATCGGTTATAAATCAACCAAAGGGGCTAAAATAAATCGGTGAAGGCGAGTCTAGTGGGCCTCGAGTCTCACTACTTCTAACGGCTATGTTGCCTCGATTCGGAGTAGCTCCCATGCCACTACAACCTCCCTTACACCACATGCTACCAAGTTGACTACCACCGAGAGGCCGAAGAAGCCATTGTTGAAGGAATCCAAGCCCTAAAATATCTTGAGTAAGAAGTAGAATAATAGAAGTAAACTAACAAACCCTAAAATGCCAAGTTCTTTAATATGATGAGGAGGTAGAAGAAGCTTTGAAACCCCAAGTCTAGAAGGAAAAGAAGAAGAAGAGGAGAAGATGATGAAAACCTAGTGGTACACCCTTAAGGCAAAATGGGCGACCCCATAATAAACCTTATTCCTCCCCTCTTATAGAGGAAAGAGGTGCCTATTTTAACATTACATGCTTTTTTTTCCCCTTTACCACAAAAATGGAATGGGAGCAAAATACTCTTTAATTCATCACAAGAGAGACTCAAACTCTACACCTTCCCATGTATACTTATAAGCCCTAACCACTAATATACTACAACTTTATTCTTACTATTATATTTTCATTCATATATTACTTTATGAGATGTGCGTGAAGCCTCACTTTTTCTCACACGCCACGCCATGACAACGGAGAGTCGGGTGGGCTTAGTGGATGTGCTAAAACACACACTCTGATAGCATGTTACAAATTAAGTACGGGTTAATTAGTACCTAATTATGTGATTACGCAACGGAAGATTATGTGATATGTGTGTGAGAGGAAGAAAGAGAGGAAGTTAACACTTATGAACAACGAGACAAGATGGGGGATGATTAACTATATTAAAAAGCATCATCAAATACAAAAATACCCACAATGAGGTATATATATACATCTCATGTGCAAAGGTGCAATTGTGTGAGTAGAATATAGGTACAAACGTGAAGTCCTATATTAAATGAACATGGGAGTGGAGGATCTACAATGTATCCCACTCAAGTACAAAATCCTATTTAAGGCTTTAAGGTTAACACACTAACTAGATTCTAGATTAGTTACGTGTGTTGACTAATTAACTAAATCTAGTTAAGCTTGATATGTCAACACCTTGTTTACTTGTCAAGTTGACTTGACTTGTAGGTGCTTCAACTTGGTTCAAGGTGGGGAGTAACAAAAATTCTCGTGTAGTGATACAAAATGTCAAGCGAAAGGGGTTAGGGTTTCCATCGTGCGTGTCGTTAGAAATCATCAATTCGGCTTAACTAGTTTGGTTTAGTCCAAACCAAAACAGTTTCGCCTCCTTAACCAGTTTGGGAGTTTTCAAACTTGAACCAAACCGACTCCTAAACCGATTAAGCATAAATTGGTTTATCCAAACCGATTAAGGCTTAACTGGTTTGGGATCCAATTAAGCCCAAAACGGTTCGGTTACACTTGAGCCACCCCAAACCGGCACAGCTCAAGTTCAAACCGGTTAAGGAAGCTAAAGCCTAAAGCCGAGTCAATGGCGATTCCTTTCCCGGGAGTGTTGCCACTCTCGATTCCTTTCTTTCAATGGATGGATAAAGAAGTACAGACATACTATAAACGTATGCAGACATATCATTGTCAATATTCATCACTGTCCTGCATATATGCCAAAGGATGCCTTGGTTCACCTCCAAGCAGAAGCAGAAGCAGCAGCAGAAAGATGCAGAAAAGGGAGAAGATGATCACCAAGATGAAGACGAAGAAGAAAGAAAGGAATGTGAATCTGGCTTTGGAGAGGCACAAGAAGAGGTGCTTTTACATATCCGTGGCGCCATAGCTCACCTCATAGACACAGAACAAAGTGCCCATCTCGCCACAGGTCTCTTCTCTTTGACCCTGCTCTCAACCCACCATGGTTCGAATCAAACCATCGCCGTCTTCGTCACAATCGGTCAGCATCTCAATTTTCCTTTGTCTAAACACTCGTTTTCAACCAAATTGGACCCTACCCATTACTTCTTCTCCCTCGGTGTCCCTCCGGAGATTGAAGAAGATAATGCAGACCTGATCAAAGAAGATATCAAAAGCTACGAAGATACGAGGTATGATTCTTCTTTACTTCATTATGGTGTTACTTTCACAAATCAAGAAGACTTTCCGATGCTTTCACTTCTGGACAAGTATTTGGAAGAGTATAGTCTCTTCTCGGAGCCTCGGATAGTTGTTACCTCGGAAGAAAAGATGAAGAAAAATGTCGAAGATGGGGAAACTTTACAATCTCGCTCCACAGATGATGATCCTACTTTTACATCATGCTCAAGAGAACAAGAAAACGAGCATTTTGTGACCACATCATGCCCGAAAGAAAAAGAGCACCATTTTGCAGCCACATCATGTCCAAAAGAGAAAGAAAAAGAGCATTTTGTTTCCAAATCACGTCCAAAAGAAAAAGAAAAATTGGTAGAGGAGAAGTCATCAGCCTATTGGACTACACTCGCCCCCAATGTCGAAGACTATAGTAGTAGTATTGCAAAAGGCATTGCTATTCAGACTGGGTATGTGATCAAAGGCATGTTCTGGTGTAGTGATGCAACGATCCAACGGCTCGAATGCCTCGGAGATTATGCCAAATCTCGCATCAAGACCAATGATAAACCTTCCCGGATTAGTCCTCGAACCTTGAGAAACCTACGGAGGTAACAATCTTTATATCGAACCTCTTTTCACTGTTTATTATTTCTCGAAGATTTGAAGGTATGGCACTAGTATCTATGGTAGATGACTGGGACAGCTTTACATCCTGCGGTGAAAGGGTGAACTATTGTGTCGTAAATATTACTGCAGCTAATAGCCCAGCGTAGCTGGAGACTCTAGAAAACACTAGGGCTACTCATATATCCCTTGAATCCTAGACTTGTAAACCTCGCTTTAGCTGTCTACAACTGTTTGGTGTCGTGCCATTTAATTAAACTCTAATAGAATCATAAATCTGAAAAAAACTGAGATCATATGATCCAAAGAAATTGTCATGGTATTATAATTTGTTTCTCAAGGTTATGCTTATGCTCTATAAGACTTCAAGTATTCGCCTTGTTGCAATGCATTTGTAGGTGTATTGGGGGATATAGACAATGAAATTTGGTTTATATTTACATCCAGTACACAGACAGACACCCAATGTATACATACATACATACACACACAAACATATATACTGTGTTTCATTGAGAGATTTTACCAATGATTTAATAAGGAAAAAGCATTTTGCATTTGACTAGATTTTGAAAAGCTAATGTGTCATGCATTTACAGAGTAAAGAAGATATCAAAAACGACAAAGAGATTTGCCAAAGGGGTATTGACAGGTGTTATAACCGCAACAAATTTTGTGAGTGTTTCAGCAATAAAATCTAAAGCAGGAAAAAAACTCTTCAAAATGCTTCCAGGGGAAGTGGCACTTGTTTCTTTAGATGCATTTGGTAAGAAAGAAAAAAATTCCTTCCTTCAAGAGTTTTGTTATTTTTGCTATCTAAAATAAATAAATTTTGTAATGAGGTAAGACTGTAGATCTCCCTCCCAATTAAGAGAGGGAAAACAAATTGTTTTATTTTATTTCTTAATCGGGGATCAATTTCCATTTTTAGGCATTGAAGGTGAGAGTTGAACTCCAGACATATGGCTGGTAGGGCAAGGGTCTAAACCACTAAAATAGAAAAAAAATAGAAAAAGCAAATTATTGCCATACAGATTGTTTAATGTCTTATATTTTGCTTTATCAACTCGCGTCCTTTCCATTGCAAATTGAATTTATTCCTTTCCATTGCAAATTGAAATTATTTATTACAAACTATGTAGGGAAGATGTTCGATGCGATTGAACTGGCGGGAAAAAATGTATTGAACTCCACACGGGTGGTCACAAGTGAAGTGGTTGAACATAAGTAAGTATATACTTCTTCTGAGGGAATGCGAGTTTAGATTTTCCAGTTTAATGTGGTTTAGTTTCCTTTTAACTTTTTGATATTAAAAGATCCTTCTCAGAGGATTGAACAAGCGAGAGCATGATCTAGTTTTCTTTTTCCAATGGTAAGCATGATATGTATCTTCTCTAGGTATGGTGAAGAAGCAGGAGAGGCGGCCAATGAGGGTCTAAAGACAGCTGGACATATGATTGAGACGGCTTGGACCGTCTTAAAGATCCGGAAAGCTTTCAATCCTAAGGATTCTGCCAAAATCTCTAAAAAAGACCAAGCTAAAGAGGTGCCATCCAAGGGAAAGGCTAACTAAACACCTGCAAACCATTGAGTGCACACTCTTGTATGAAGTCTTCATGTATAATATGATGTCTATCTATTATGTATATATAATTTTTTGCAATAAATTTGCATGTTGCCTTGCCTCTCTCTCAAATGATGTTCCATTTTCTTCAGATTATTTTGTAGAGTTCAATAAAATAAGAACAAACCTTGCCTAAATTTGTTGAAATTCCAAAGGACAATGTCAATCTAGATACCTTGATCATTACACTCTTGGGGATGAGAATTGCTTCTACATCAAAGCATGGGTGAGACAATAAGGAAATGAATATTTCTATGTCAATTGGATTTTACAACAAAATAAATAAATAGATTTCATTTGTCTATGCTTACAAAGAGCTTTTCTAGTATGTTATAACTTCTATTAAGATTTTGGGAAATTTCATCAAAAAAGGGTCTCATGGAATTCATTACTAGAAAATGAAGGACAGGCCATAAACATCGAATATTCTGGAGAAATTCTCCAAAATATTGCGTGAAGAAAGGTTTTAAATGATTATGTTATTGTTTATTATTGCTTAGATTAACTTGTATACTCTTAAGCTTTCTAGTGTGTAGCTTTTGAGGTCAAATATGACCAGTGACCAAAAATATTACATTTCATGTGATACATGTGAAAGTGAGTAGCGACTGTCGATGTTCAAGAACTTCACCAATGAATGTTGCAATTGAGAGTGCACATTGTGGTTGTAAGAGAAATTTGTGCAAGGATTGAGCTCAGTCGAAGATGTGTGGAAGGCATGGTCAATTATGATCAAAGGCAGAGCATTATATCAAAGTCTGATACTCAAACTCTCCAACTTGTTTAGGGCAAAGTGTGCATAGTCAACCACTCTCATCACTTGTGCCCCAACCTCGCGTCTCACATCGCAATGCATGTGAGCTAAATCGCATGAAAGCAATGGTTCATATGGCAGACAAAGGGATGGGCTCTTACAATTGTGATATGGTTTTGTAGTTAGGTGCAACATGTGTAGTATAACATGTGAAGCGTGAGCCTCTACATTTGTCCCATGTCATGATACATTGGTGTTGCAAAAATGCCTCATTTACAGAGAAATCTAGTGATGCATCATGAGGCAAGTGTGTTGCATCTCATTTACTAAACCATTTTTCAATATCTTACATCCAACCGGAATACAAAAAATAGTTTTTATGTGTTTCTTGGATCTTTTTGCTTGCTTCCCATGCAATTTTAAGAAGTCGATATGAGGGGCTTTTTTGAACTGTAAGTTTGTATTCGACAACCCTTTCCATGGCCATGATCTCAATGTGAAGTGATCCCGTCTCAAGGAGGAAGAGGGCGTATGACATTTGTTTTTTGACTTGTAGAAACTTTGTAAGAAAATGTTTTTAGACATTTTTGAATTCATTCCAAGTAGATTTCGGGATGCTACCACCCCATATTTCCACCCCAGAGAGAGAGAGATTTTGAGCGTCCATAGAGAGGCCAATGTTGACGCATAAGACCTAAGTACAAAAGTCATCTTAATGTGTGACATGTCCTTCCTAAGAAGGGATAATAATTCATACTTTGGGCACCGAGTCTCGATGTGTGAATAAGGCATACACATATGGGCGCAACCTTCTAGGTGTTCTCTTTAGTATGGCACTCAAGTCATCACTCTGTCTTAATCTAATATAGACACCTTCTTACCTTATATAAAACCCAACATTCAAGATTGATGCTTGCAATGTAATATTCTAATTTTGTCCCTTTCGCATCTTTCCACTTCTTCCTTAGTGGGTCCATTAATCTTTCCTCAATAACTACATATTTGATAGCATCACTTAGAAAGCTCTGAAGCTCAGAGAGATAGAGAGAGAGAGAGAGAGAGAGAGTTGAGATGATTGTGTCAATTGTTTGGAGACGAAGAAGGTGATTATTTTGATGTGGCATGTGAGACTATATGGATTTGAACCTATGGCCTTGTGTCGGTAGCCTATTAGCCTATCTCAAGGGGAAGCTCATTACAAGAAGTAGAGTGAGTGAATTGTTATCATTCAAAAGCTCATGTGTTGATTAGTTTATTATTTTAATACCGACGAACAAATACTAAGGAAATGATGAAATATATAGTGATATATATATATATATATATATATATATTCTTATATATAGTGAAGTATATCCCATCAACAATGTTGTATGTACCATGTGATGACATTAAAAGCTCGAAAAACTAGTTGTTTAAGGTGCATAGTTCATCTCTTGCCAATGCTTCAGATGTTCTTAAAATTGGTGCTATGCCAACAATTCAGAACTTGTCGATCAATGATGCCTAGCCTATTCGTATATTGTGCATGTACATGGACATGCTCATGGCCTTGTTGTCCAAGAATTAAAAGAATCACTTATGACTTATAGTGCATGGTCCTTCGAATGATTGAGGGTTGGTGCCTACTATTGCAAAGATAGTGTTTCTACCCAACTTTAGGTTGTCACGAAGTATATCCTAGGCAGATTATTGAAAATAAGGAAGCAATGCCTTCATTAGGTAAAAATCCCTTAAAAAACATTCTCATATACCATAGAGGGTGCATTGATATGTCTAAAACAATGAGAAATTATCATATACTCTTCATAATTTGAGACAAAATAAATAAACAAGAGAAAGCAATGCCTTCATTATGTAAAAATCCCTTAAAAAACATTCTCATTTACCATAGTGGGTGCATTGAGATGTCTAAAACAATGAGAAATTCACAAAAGATAAAATTAGAAGTTGAAGAACAAAGTCTTTTGGATTAACATGAACAGTTTTACCTTTAAAAAATAATAATCTCTAATGGTGTTTCTAAAATTCCATTTCTTGAACAAGTGAGCAAACTATCAGGTGTATCTTGTTTTGGTCTCATACGTGAAATTGGTTCCTTTGAGATATTAATACATGTCTTCTTCTTCATTATCAATGTAGTCATTCATCATGTTCTCATAAATCTAATATTGGGAAAAAGCAAACCAAGATGTGCTCAAAGCCTAGTGTCAATAGAGGAGAGCTTATAAATCTCCCAATGCATCCTATGGACCACCACAAGTAACTTGACATTGCTAAATATATTGCATTCTACTACGCATCGTTGCGTGCTTACTTTCGTCAAATGGGATGTGCCATTATTTGTGTACGAGAGAATGTCAATAGCCACATCAAACTAGAAGAACCAACACCAATTCACGAGGATTCCATTCACGCAACAATAAAAAAACGATGTTGCTATAAAGCTAGGGACGCTTTCAAGGTTTTGGCTACACATATACTTGTCCACCAAGAGTACAAGTTTCTCCGGTCAGCGAGCACGTTGGAACAAAGGACTTGTGTTTGAGCTTGAGTTGTTGTGACAAAATTTAATGGTCTAGAGATCTAGAGAGGAAGACTTTTAACATCGAGAAGCAAGCCAACATCAATTAGAGGGGAACATTAATTATACCGTCAAGTTACCATCAAGAGCAACGTTAAAAGTATCGAGCAATTAGCTAGTGTCAATGTAAATGTTATCGACAATGGTGACGAGAGGAAGATGTGAAGGTCAAAAGGGCTATACGCATGGTACGATAGAATACATATATATATGTATGTATGTATGTATGTATACAACATTGATGTATGTATCTTGTCGTGTCGAGAAGACCAAAGAGGGTCTAAGTGACACAAAGATATAAAAAGGTGGTAATATGTGTAGTGTGTGTGACTTGTGGAGAATGTGATTCCTGTCAATTATAAAACTTAAAAAACCCACTTTGGTAGGAGTCCTCGTGGGGTGGTCCAAATTAGGGTTTAGGATTAAATATAGAAAGGGGGGAGAGGACCCAAAGGATGAGAATAGAGGGAAGCAAAAATTAGAGCTACAAAATCTAGGTAAGATATAAATACATACATGTATGATTGATTGACTTACTGATCAAACGTGAGAGAGCATGAATGAAATGACATATAAGCATACATGTATCATGTATGTAATAATATGTGTTTTGCATATAATATATATATACATAAATAAATAAATAATCAAAAGATAGGAGGAAGAAGAAGCAAAGGTCCAAGGGTCAAATCAAGCCCTAACCAAACCATGAGAATGAAACCTAACTAAATATATATGTATATGTACATACATACAAATATATGTATACATACATCATGTATGTATGTATGTATGGTGTGTGTTTATGTAGATATTGAGAAGTATATATACATGAGAGAGAGAAATATATAGGTAAATCAATCTAACTCCTTTTTTTTTTCCTTCTTTGGGTTTGTAGTTCAAGGTTCTTATTAGCTAATGTTTTTTGGGTTTAGGGCTTTTTTTTTTGGGGGGGGGGGGGGGGGGGGTGGAGGGGTTTCCTTTTAGGGTTTTGTTAGGGTTAGTTTAGGGTTTTGTTAGGGTTGGTTTAGGGTTTTGTGGGAAGAATGAAGAAGGTAAGTAGTAGTAGTTGTAGTAGTGGTGGTGGTGGTGGTGGTGGGGCATTAAGGGGCCATTGGAAACCCTGTGAAGATATGAAGCTTCAAGAGCTTGTCTCCCTCTATGGCCCCCAGAATTGGAACCTCATTGCACAGAAATTGCAGGGCAGATCAGGTAAATCCTCTATATCTATTCTCCATTACATTCATTCAATGATTCCTTCTCATCATCATTGGTTGCTACATAAATTAGCCACAAAACTTTCTTAGAAGTTGATTGATTATCACCACCCCCATATCATGCTTATAAACCTCATAAATTTGATTGATTTGATTATATCCCCGACACAAATTTAATTTTTAGTCCACAAGTAATTGGTATAATCATTCATTGGTACCTTACTGGTGTGATTATTCTGACCTGCCCATGATTTTTATCCACAACAAATATATCATGTAGCCATCATAATGCCTTGTTGTTGTTGTTGTTGCTCCAATGATGAATTTATCCACCATAATGCTTGATTATAATAATTGTGGTTCAAATGAATTATCAATCATTTTCCCATGTCAAGCATATTAAATGTTAAAATTATTCCTCATAAGGATCCTAAGTTATTGTTGTTGTTCAATTCTGAATTTATCCATATGCTTTTCCCATGTCAAGCAATTGATAACTGTAGTATCATCCATCATAATGATCCTACAGGCGCTGTTTTATGAACTTATCTTTAACCCCTGGAAGTAATTTGATAATGCTATGATGATTCCATACATTCATGCTTATTGGTAGACTTGTTATGAATGAATTAATCATCCAATCCAATCCTTTGGAGTTGATATAATCCATACATATATTTAAATTTTTAATTTGTTTGTGTTGCTTATTTGGATGGTATTGTATGAATTGATTCTCCACGATCCCATTCCCAAAATGTAATGCATGGTTCCATATCCATTTTTTTCATATACGAAATTTCCATACTTTCTCCCACAAGAAATCGTTGCTACCTCTGCATAAATTCCTTCTGATTTCCTGTTGTTGGTGTTGTTGTTGTTGTTATCAATTATCCATCAAAATTTTCTACCAGGTAATAGATTTTAATTCTTGTAATTGCTGAATTTAAATCCGTCATTTACCCACAAGTAAATCATCGACATGAACCCGAAACCCCTAAAACCCTAAAATCTAAACACCTTGAACCCTAAAACCTAAAACCTAAACCCCTTGAACCCTAAACCCTAAACCCTAAAACCTAAACCCCTTGAACCCTAAACCCCTAAACCTTAAAACCCTAGGCCAATTATCAACGCATTATTTTTCACCAGGAGCAATCAATGGGCATTATATAGCCAATGCATATCTGTTCATCTGTGTGCTGCGATATTATTATGATTTTATTATTGGTAAAGGAGATTAAAGCTGCAGGAGGGGGTGCGCTGTGTGTGACAGGGAAGAGCTGCCGCCTGCGGTGGTTCAATCAGCTGGACCCACGGATTAACCGGAGGCCCTTCAGCGGGGAGGAGGAGGCGCGGCTGATGGCGGCTCAGGCGGCTTACGGGAACCGATGGGCGGCGATCGCGCGCCTCTTCCCGGGGCGGACCGACAACTCGCTCAAGAACCACTGGCACGTCATCACCGCCCGACGGAGCCGCCGGAGCCGCGACGCGATGGCGGCTCCGTCGTCGTCGTCGGCTCCGTTGGCGGCTCCGCTGGAACCGGCGGCTTCTCCTTCGGCGTGGATGACGGATCGGTTCCAGGCGGCGGAGGAGGAGGAGCGGTTCCGCCGCCGCCGCGAGATCTTGGCGGCCGTCGATGGCAAGGATGAGGGCGAATCCAACGGCGGAGGGGATTCCGGGGGCTCGTGCAGCAGCAGGAGCACGTGCTGCAATTCCTTCAACTCCACGGAAACGGCGGCGGCGGCGGAGGAAGAGGCGGAAGGCGGCGGCGGCGGCGGCGCCACCGCCACGAGGTGGCTATTGGGAGCCGTCGATCGAGTTGCCGAACCAACGGCCCAGATGAAGAAGCCTCGCAAGACGCAGCCTTCTCCCTTCATAGATTTCCTTGGCGTAGAAGAAGAAGAAGAAGAAGAAGACGAAGAGAAGAAGGAGAAACTTTTAACTTGCAACTTCTTCTCTCTTTGAAAGAAAGAAACCCACAAAAAACATACACAATTTGTCATGTGTTCTCTCGGAATCTCGAGCCCGACACATTTCCCGGGCGCACGTGTGTGTACCCGCCCCACCCCACTGAACTAGCCTCGGGGTCCCCCCCCTACCCTACATGCCCGAATCTTAGTGGCCCCGAAAACTTTAGGGCACCCGTCGAGTGACTTTTGTCGATCCACCTGCTAGCCTTTGTCCGGTGCCATCCCCCCCCCCCCCCCCCCCCAACTAAGGGACCTAAAGGACTCGGTGCGTTTCTGGTCGCGCTATACCACGCTACCCACTCACTGAAAACAACTACACACACTCAAGCTCCTGCGGGTGGACTTTGCACACTTTGTTTAAGGCCATTGTGTATGGTCTAGGCAATCATGTATCCAAATCTCTCTCTCTCTCTCTCTTGTACGTTGGAACACCTTCCCATGTATCCCTCCCTCTTGACCCTTTGTCGTGATATTTGTTGGGTGCAGAGGTCGAGCTTTGGTGTTGATGCTTCTTCGACCATCCCCGACAAAGTTTTAAGATCACACTCTCTCTTAAAATGGTGCATTGTTTTCTCTCCAAATACAAATGAATGCATGCTTTGTCGGTGTTTTTCACATTTCTTCTTCTTCTTTGTCTTATCTCTCTGCAACTGATTGAGATTTCGATATCGTAGTTCGATCGCTTTAAACATCGACGAGGTTGTTTGTTTCTTTGATGTCACGCATTTAAATACCACCCTTTAATAGTTGATATGTTGCTTCTCTCTCTTGGGGGGGTGGTTGACTTGGTGGCGATGTAGTACTATTGCTGGCTAACTGTAAAGAAAATATGATGTTTTTGCCAGAAGAGGATCGAACCCCACTGTGTATTTGAATTCCCAATAATTAATGAGTTAGTACATTTCATTGATCCTTTGGGATATTGTCCCTCTTGCAATGTAAAACTTGGGGGGGGGGGGGGGGTAAAATATGATCTTTTTAACATGAGTAAATTTCCTAAACCCTTGTACCCTAGTTTGGTTACCTTCATATTTCCATCACTCATTTCATACATTGTGATTGTCTCACGCCCTAGGTTGGGTACTTTTGATTGCCATATAATAAACTTCACTTTGTTAATTTACAATTCTTTTCTTTTCTCAAAGTTAAAGTCAAGCTTGCTCCATAACAATGACGATATGATATTCCTTGACAAGAAAACAACCCTGATTTGTATCTTATATATTGATATTGTTTCCTTGTATCCCATGTTAGTCACTTTCTTACATTAAGCCTTCATCAATGACTTTGTACAGTTCTTAATCAAATCCCAAAATGGGGAAAAGAAACTCGATAACAGAGTGAACGATCTCACGGTAAAGGGCGTGCCACCTTATTCGTAGTCTTTACTTTGAGTGTCTATGGGACATTTGTGCTATCTATATGTACGTTTAGCAATGACTATGCTACAGTTCTTTCTTGATCATACATCTTCATGATTAACCTAATGCATTTTTTGTCTTCGTTTTATATTTATTAGCGTGTCCTTTTAAAGGGCCCAACCATTTTACAATTTTGTAAAACAAATCTCAATCATCACGTAAAGCCATTTTTCGCTCCTTGTCTCATGGAAAAAACAAATGTCAATATCCCAAGTGTGTGCTTTATCTCAAACTAAAACTATGAAGAGTGCTTGTAATGCTCACAACACTAAACCCAATATGGATGTGTAAAGTCAAAGTGGTTCTTCTAACTGCAAAATTAATGGTGTTGTGATCTCAAACAAAAATTAAGTAGCAAATTTTTGCCATAAACTCAACATTGAACCCATTGCTCATGACCCATCCCACCACGCATTCCAACACAAGCTCTAACGCGACACCATCATGTTAATCACTTTGGATAGTAGGAATTCCTTATGCAATCTTGTGAATTATCTTCATTTTGTGAGACGTGATTAGTATAATGTACATACATTTAGGGAATGCTCTCACATAGTGCTTTAACTGTCAGTGTCTTGGGAACATGCGGCTTTCATTGAAGATGTATTCTACACGAAAGCATCAAACATATGTATAGTTTTTTTCCTTTTCTTGTTGTCGCATTCGATCATAAGTACTACCAAAACATACTAGAGATCACCTATAGATGGAGACTTGATTGGACCTAGTACCCTAACATGGTGTTCAATGTTTTTGTAAGGTGCTAGACAAATGGTTGTCATGCCTACATTCTTAAAAAAAAAACATTTCATCCTACTTAGCATAATGTGAAAGCATATTTAATGCTTCTGTACACCATACACACACACACATAAATGCATTGCATATGCACACACTTGGCCTATATATATATATATATATATATATATACATACACATGTACATGCATACATATGCTTTGAGTTCAATATATAAATGTAGAAGTCCGACGCTTTAACGATGAGGCATTTACTCTATAGCTTTTACACATTGTTTGTTTGCGTAATTAGGGATAGGTATAGTACAACTATGTTGATTGCAAAAGGCTGATTGTTTGTACTTTTGATTTGATCTATAATCATGCAAACCAGTAATTCTGGGTTGACAACGATACCATCGCTTTTGATGGGGCAACACTAGCAAATCTAGTTAGGCCTTCCCACGAGCACCACTCATTTTTTTTGGCTTCTCCCAAGCTATAAAGTGGCTTTAAAATGAAACACATTGTGTCTTCTAACTCTATTCAAGACTCTTCAAACGTTGCACACCGTCCTCTAGTGCTTGAGTCAATTCTTCAAGGCCTCTAACATGCGTCCTCTTACATTGTGAGAGGTAATGACGACTTATACATGTATAAGAAGGGGACAAGAAAATGACATAATTGCATGTGCTTCGACTCTGCAAGTGATTGCATGCGCGTGTGCTCATCAATTACGTCCGAATGCCACTAACACTCCCGAGGGCCAGTAAATGTGTCTCTATGTGCGAATGCGCCCATAGGTGTTCTTATCATATGGACCTTTTGATGTTAGATTTGTACTAGCTTTTTCTTTCTTTTTTCCTTTTTTCATTTAAACGCACACTTGTTTCTCAACACATTGACAAGCACTATGTATCCTAGAAACAAGTATATTCCATCGATAATCATGACAATCATGTGGATCACATACGGACAGACTATGGAGGACATTGATCTTGACTTACGTGACGTGCTAGTGAAGTACCAAGAAAAATTAAAAAAGGGTTGTGTGTCAATGTAAGTATGCAATAGTGAATAGACAATAATAAAAACACATGAGAAATTGTGCCCTTTATCTTATTCACAAGTTTGTGTCTTTTATACCAACAATTCCCTCTTTAACTTTCACCCTTTACTCCTAACAATTATGGCTAAGTATTGTTGTACATTGTCTTGGGCAACAAGCACTCTCTCTACCCACGATGCCCATTCGAATGAGTACACATATCTATCACGAATTTATGGGGTTTTTTGCCTTTGTTAATTGGGTCAAATCAAAGATAATAATATGAAAAGGCAATTTCTTTTCGAGTCATGTATTCATTGATTGTAACTTATTTTACTCAAAGACTTATCTCGTCTAACAACAAATCATATGTTTTGATAAGAAACTCGTACCATTTACATACATACATGGAAAAGTAGTCAGTCATAAAGTCTATGAGAGAATTGTTGCGAACTAGAAACCTATCCTTAATATGTCAACCGAAAATCCTAAAGATTAGTTAAACTCTTGGAACTAGAAGTACACTCTTGCATATCATAACTATGTCGAAAAAATCAATCAATCCTTATTCAATTTAACAAATACATGGGTTCTCTTTTAGGTTTAATAGAAATTGTTTAATTGCACCTCGTCGATTCCATAAGTAGATTTTGACACAACATTTTATCGATGCATGCTTTTTGGCTTCTTGAAAGTCTGTTGTTCGTATAGCATACACCCATGAAAAAGTGAAGATGCTCTGCTAGACATGCTTGCTAATGAGGAAGAGGTTGTTGCTCCTACCTCAACAAACTATTGCTTACTACCTTTAGATGTAATTCAAACCTCTTTTTTGTTGTGATTGGAATCGGAATCCTACCGAGCCATTAACTCGTAGCCCACTGTACACTTTTCCTATTTAAAAAGTGTGTAGGCGTAGCACTTTGCCAATCCTTGCTTTGATTTATATTACTCGTCATCTTCCAACATGATCTTCTTGTTCATGCCAAAGAAAACAAAAAGTAAAAAACAAAAAGAATAAAATGAGGAGAATGATGGGTTTGTATTGTAAAATGTGCCATATGGAGATTAAGGTACATTCTCAAAATGCCCACTCTTTTTAAGTGTACTTGCCCAAAAGTCGTAACTTTATTTTTGTGCTTGCCAAAACACCACATGTTTTAGCTTAATTAATAAAAAAAATGGATTTACATCATGATCAAGTTGTAATTGTTGCTTCAGTAATGATTGCCCATTAAGCAAGTTCTGGGCGCCAATGCATCATCAATTAATCAACGTTGACCTGGCAATATGCCGCTCATTAACTAATTCTTTGTGTTGATGGATTCATTAGTGGCACATAGCTGTTGAATTATCTAGCATCGTCATTGTCCAAAATGATTAATAAAAAGAGTGCAACATACTGGCGAATATGAACCATCATGTGAAGTTCTAGCAAATACACTTAAAACAATGGAATTTTGGCAACACTCTCGCGATCCACATTTTTCGGCTAACGATCTTGTTATTATAATTCAAGCTATTTAGTGCAACTAACTAACAATAAGAACCACACCTAATTTCCATATTTATTCTCCCCATAATATCATTCGATATTGATAAGTTAAACCTAATCTAATTTGAAAGTCATTAAAGTTATGATTTGCGTTGAGCATTAGAATCATTGTTGTTTTTCACTCCAATTAACACAAGCATGAATGCAACAACTTCATGTAAAAGAATGTTATGATATATTTGCATTCTTTTCGCAACAGTCGTGTACCTTTAACACATGTCTCCCAAGTTTTGTGATAATATGAAAATAAATACAATAAGGATCTCCATGATCAATCCTTTCCTTTCCAAACTAAACCACTTTTGCTTTTTATGAAGATATATTTGTTTATCTGTGCATGTGACATATTGAGTGTGAATAATAGAGAATTTCACAAAAAATGTTCTATTTCCATAACATAACAGCAAATAATGCCAAAAGGGTCTAGCAAACTATTATCATATGAATTTCCAAATTCGTTTCAGATTATAGATGAAAAGTGGAACAAAGCCCCGAATTTGTTTTATTCGTTTATGCATAAATGAGCGTACAAATGGTAGAAGTTTGTAAAAATGGTTTTCAGATAGGATGTACACAATGAAATACTGTCACATCATTTTTAACAAACTTCTCGTGAATATTATGTCACGATTGCTTCTTTTTTGTTTTTATTTTCTCCTGGTCCAATATCAAAAGCAAACATTCTTAGAAGCTTTGAAAAATAAGAGCAGAAACAAAATTATGGTCCACTCACCAATAGCCATTAGTGAAAAAGTAGAATGTCATGGATGGCTAGGCTTTTAGATTACATAATTGGTGATATGTATATAGACATATGCATATACATACACTTCATATGTTGCTATCACCTTAACAAATGTTTTGTTATGAAAGTAATCATGGGATGTCCTTTATGAGATTACCCTTTCTCAATACATCTCCTCCTTAGATAGCACGAGCCTCATCAAACTGAGTCAAGCATTTTGGATCTGCCCTCTTTTTTTTTTCTATGAAAGCATTTACAAGTTACATGACCAAAGATTCTCTATTGAAGGAAAAATCGTCAAAATTAGTGAAGCAATTACAAGTTACATGACAAAAGATCTACTATTGAAAGAGAAAATGGTCAAAATTAGTAGCATTAAAATGCGAGTGACGTAGACAAACAAGCTGTTATACCACACTCTAATTTTGTCATATCTATGTTAGGCCAAGTCCTTTTAAATGCCAATGGTTTTCACACATTTTCACATTGTAATGGATATGATAACCAACCAAAATGATATCTTCACACGTTTTCACATTGTAATGAATATGATAACTTCGTTCTCTAAATGCTGCTAAGTTTCTAAGACTCTAAATATCATCTAAATTCTCTCATTTGTAAATTGAGTCATGGTATGATAACCTATACACATGATTATCTATGGATTGGTTTCATTTAGTTGTTGACCCCATATGCATGGATTCATAGCTTGGGCTTAAGGCTAACATAGAAATGAGAGAGAGAGAGAGAGAGAGAGAGAGAGAGAGAGAGAGAGAGCCGAGATGGATGTAGCTCAGTTGGTAAAGTTGCCCAATGGAGACCAGGTGGTCATGGGTTTCAACCCCTACATTCCATAGTGGCATCTAGGGAATTAAGAGATATATAAGAAGTATATAATAGAGAGGTGAGGAAATTGGGTTTCGAACCCACAAGGCAGTGTTTGTGGTGCAAACAACTTACCACTAGGGTAAGGTAATTATGATAAGAGAGAGAAAGAGGGAGGGAGATTCTATTATTGTCTTTAGAGCTCAATTATGGGCATAACCTTAGGGACCAATTCTAATGCTAATTTTAATGGTTTTAGGGTAAAATTAGTGAGAAACCAATTATCTTAGGACTTGAGACAATACCCATAAGGACCTATGACATGTGTTCCCATTAGTAGAGTCTTGTCAAAGTCTCAAATATCGTAATGAAGAGGGTGGCTAGTTCCCGTTATATATGCCAACATCTTTGACTCACATACCACTATGTATTCCTACACATAATAGGTAGTCATGGGTTTGTCGCAAGTCTTAGGGTAATTGGATTCCCAGTTATAAAATATTAGCTTCAATCATTAAAATGTTAGCTTTAGAATTGGTCCTTGAGGTCGTGCCTCTAATAACATGACCTTATTGTCTTTGCTAATGAGATTTGAACACCACATGGGGCGAAAAAAACATTCTTAGTACCAAGTTGCAATTAGAGGACAAATTAGAGATAGGAGGAGATAGACTCGATATCATATTTATGTCCAAAAAATACCATTATTATCCTTTTTAGGGAAGTTTAGTTAGGCACTTGTGAAAATTGACGAAAAACTAAATATAAGGTTGTAAATACTTCGAATTATAGTTTTGATGGGGACATGAATGAATCGAGGGATTTGAATAAATTTAAGTTCCTTTATATGCATATGTTCTTTAATTAGGTTTATACTAAGGTCAAGTTTATGAAAGTCTCCCACTATAGCTTGTCACTCGTCTTATATTATCTATTATGCATGCATGCATGCATGTATGTATGTATGTATAATGTGTGTGTGTGTGTGTGTGTGTGTGTATAGAGAGAGAATTAGAGAGAATATATATGTAATGTATGTATGTATGTAATATATGTATGTATGTATGTATAATATATGTGTGTGTGTGTGTGTGTTTAAAGGATTGTCTTTCTTTTGTTTCGTGGAATTAGAGAGAGAGAGAGAGAGAGAGAGAGAGAGAGAGAGAGAGAGAGAGAGAGAGAGAGAGGTGAAGATGGTAGACATAGGTTCGTTACATGCCCGGTTGCTAAAGCCGTTTGGGTGATTATATCATAAATTTGGGCAACAATAACAAGAAATTTTTTGTCGCCTTTTAAGTGGGTTTTTATTGATGTTGCATTATATCAGGTAGTCTTTGACTACCTTAGGTATTGGGGGATGTGGTTTAACTGGACCATTAGAAATGGGTCCTTGTTTAATCAACTTCATGGGGTACCACAACAAATCCGTAGGATGAAAGGGAAGTTGATTTGACGATTTTCGTGACTATGTTGTATGGGGACGTTGTCCCAAGATGAAGTAAATTTATGTCATATAGTATTACAACCCCTTGAGAGGGTTTACCTTGCCATATTGCCACTAATGAAGTAGTGGAGATAGCAAGGGTTGTATTTTTATCTTATTTTAATAACAAACATACATTTAGGGGAGAGAGAGAGACCAATCGAGACCAGGAGGTCATGGGTTCAACCCCGACATTCCATAGTGGCATCTAATAAATTAAAAGAATATCTATGGAGTAATAGAGGGGTGAGAAAATTGGCTTTCGAACACAAGACATAGTGTAACTAGTGCAACATCGTACCATTGTGGTAAGATAATTAACAATAAAAAATTAGTCATGACTTCGAACATGCGTTTTACAAATACGATCAATTGGAGGGGGTTGAGCCCATCCGGAGCATCAAACTTGTTCACTTAATTTTATGACTATTGAGTGGAGGAAGTATCTGTGTAGGGTTTAGGGTTTACATTAAAATCTAACGATAATAATCACAACTAGGCAAAGGCATTGATAAGCAAACTATCTTTAGGTAAGATTTGAGAAGGTGTATTCTTCATTAAAATCTTGAAGGTCACAACTAGGCAAAGGCATTGACAAGCAAACTATCTTTAGGTAAGATTTGAGAAGGTGTATTCTACATTAAAATCTAACGATAATAATCAATAAGATTGTTGTGCATTCATTAAATTTTATGTTTATAGTTTTGTGATGAAACCTAACTTTGTGGAAGGTTGTGTTGAGGAAAGCAACACATGATGTATGGATTTGAATTTCTTTCATTTTTTTATCTCAAGAACATGTATTCATAATTCAATGTATGAACTCTATATCTATTAGATGTCACAAGAACCACTTTATAGAGCAACGACAACGTCATCTACAATTGTATCACATGTTACGATACATAAAGCTATGAAGAAATTATTTGGAATTTATGAAGTCCAAAGTTGAGAACAATACTTGGAAATTTAGTTTTGATATAGAAATCTACCCTTGATATAGAAGTCCTATATCAAAAACATTGGTGCTAGGATTGCCATGTATAAAAGGGTACTCTTCTTCTAAATATAAAATAGTGTCAAGATAGTAAGTGTATTCTAGTTTGAGTGAGAGTCACAAGCTGTGGCATACTTTGTCAATTTAGAATGTACACTCATCATACACTAGGTCTAAGTCTTGAGGTCCTTGACTATGGGGATGCTTGAATTTGACATTGGGGTTTGTGTAGTATTGACGATGATCACTTTAAAGGACAAAACAATAACTTGTATTTATCCAAACTAATATACATGTGGTATGTTGTTGGTATAAGGCATAGTATAATACCTCAAATGCCCACCTTGGAACGAACTAGCAAGATTAAAGATTGCACATTTATTAACATTGTTCATTAGAAGGTACCTTGCGTCGAATTATGTACTTTAATAACTTTTCTTGGATGCATGAAGACCTAAACCATCTCTTATCACTCAACAATGATATGGTGTGACATGTGAGTTTACCTCAAGCTAAATAATAAATTCATAAACTTGCAAGGAGTACAATCATGAAGTTTTCAACTAATGTAGACATGATGTTTCACAAGTATGGATACCCAATCGTAAGAGGTTAGATTTTATCCTAACAAAGCATGTGAATGAATCGTCATGAAAATACACTTATAATCATGAAGTATGATCAAACTTTAACTCATTTTTCAATCTTGTTGTTTATAGTCAATCTAGATCTTGCTTGTTAGATAAGATTGTCAATCAGTTTCAATCGATCAAATTTGAAATGTTTATGGATATTAAGTACAAGTGTATGATAAACATTTACAAAGGATCAAATCCCTAGGTGCAATGTACAAATCAACCCTAATTTAGTAGATAACAAATAAACTTATATAATTGTGATAAGAAAAAAGGCGTTTTGGAAATTTGATGAGCTTTCTTATAAATTCTTTATTCTATTCCAAGGTGTTACTATGTCAGTTAACGTTTTGTGCTTGAAGAGTCCACACCTCACGTTGTGGCCCTTACATTTATAAGGGCATTATGTTCCATATATTAGCGGATAATATTATAATAAAATACTTTGAGAGAGACCAGTTTGGCATCATCGCCAATGTGGGTCGTGTTACCAAGGATGATTTGGCTTCTTGGTATGTTCTTGTCTCTTCAGTTTCTATGATAGAAATGTGGTTGTTTTGTGACTTTTGTACAACACAGTAATTAATACAATTACCCGTTATGAGATAAAAGAGATCCTAGACTATTGAGCTAGAATTATAATTCAATGAGACATTGGGAAGCGAGGACAAGACTTGGGCGAGAATCAAGGGGTGATAGATATGAGGGAATCATGGTTTTTGTTGTATTTTCTCAACAAGGACAACATGGTGTCGTTCCCAATATTATTAGTCATTCCCATTCATCAATCTTCGGAATGAAAATCATGGAAACAAAAAAAAATACATTGTCTCCTTACGTCCAAAATCCAACAAACAATATTGCATTTACTTCGATTTAGTTCATAACCACCTTTTGAAGATTACTTTCTTTGGGTCAACCAAACATAGAATACTCTATTGTGACATGAAAAAATAAGGTGGTTGCAACTTGCGGTGCTTTACATATGGGATTGAAGGTACATTTGAGTAAATCAAAATGGCTCTCACTTAAACATTAAGTGATGGCATTGTCTTCATAGACTTGGGCAAACTGTCCTTCCTAACCAAATTGTTTTTATATTGGATATCTGCTAGTGGATTGGGAATTGAAAAGGTTAAAACTAATGAAGTATTGGAAATCTGTGAATTGGCCAAACTTTGCTTATACCTTACATTCCATTTTCTTATAGAATTTACCGAGAAAACATCTGAATATCATGTATAATATTGTTAAACAATGTTCACATATTGAGGGCTTCTTTTGTTGATACTTGAACACTTGTATGTTAGGCATGCATGATGTTTTGGATATCTTGAATATGCACACCCTTATCTCGATTTGTAAAGTGATTTAATTCCTTGGCTAAAATACACTATGGAATGCAAGTGCTTGCTTCTTTATGCAATGAGACAATGCCTTTTCAAGATGTTTTTTTTGAAGGGGACCTTGATGCAAACCTAAGGCAAGATCATGCACCTAGGGGTGGGTTCAAGGAAAGGGGACAATCGGCCCCATTAGCCTTGGATAGAAACTCATTAGTAATCCTTGGACTCACCAGAACCTTCTACAACTTTCTATAGTGTTCCATAACTTTTCAGAGCCTTTTGGAGTCCTCCATTGGTTTCAATAATATGTGAAAACTTTATATAGTTTTCCACAACGTGTTCTTAGGTTCTAGAAATTGTGTGGTTTGTGACAATTGGAGCCCCATAAGACTTTTTTTTGTCTCACAAAAGTTACATAAAGACCATAATGGATGTAGTCATAGATGCCAAAGTCATTAATTTGGTAGAAAAACAAGTTAAAAGGCATGGACAAATGTATTGCGTCTTTTAAGATCACCTATTTTCTTGGTGGTGTCTACCCCAAATCTTCTTTGTGACAATCAAGCAAAGTTGCTTTCGGTGCTTGGGGAGGTATGGACAAGAAAATGAAACCCTTCTTCCATTGCCTAGACATGTATCCATAGAGTGATTTTATTGCAATTGTCCATATGTTGCCTTTTTTACCATATGATATCGAGCCAGTTGCCCCGTTTTTCGCACGGGTTAGATATTGACTTCTATGGACACTTTGAACAGTTCAAATTTCAAACTTTGCAAACTTTGGTTCCTTATCACATATTTAGATTTTTCCTTACACAAACCTTTT
This sequence comes from Azolla caroliniana, assembly GCF_043228905.1. Taxonomy (NCBI): domain Eukaryota; kingdom Viridiplantae; phylum Streptophyta; class Polypodiopsida; order Salviniales; family Salviniaceae; genus Azolla; species Azolla caroliniana. The sequence continues at coordinate 20,760,681 of NW_028230447.1, read as the reverse complement.
AGGTTTGACATGTCTTCCATGATATCATTGAGCATATGCCCTATTTTTATAAACTAAGGGAATGTGACATGTTATGAATTATTCTTCGTTAGTTTTCACCTCACTTCCAAGTTTCCTACCACTAATATAATGCATTGATAAAGAAACATATGTGTGTATACTTGTGCATATCTTTCTCTAAATTTGAATATAGACATGGAGATGTAAATGTACTTTGTGTGTGTGTGTGTGTGTATGTATGTATGTATGTTGTATGTGTGTGTGTGCGCGCGCCAATGCTCACACCTATGTGTGAGGCATTAAAATTTGAGGCTCACAAGGTAAGGTATTAAGTCTAGATGATTAACATTTTAAGTTGGACATGTATTAAAATCATATAATGAACCAAATGGAAAATTATGAGGCCAAGTGTAGAAGGGTTCTCTCCATTTGCAACTTAGTTCAGTTATCTTAAAGCCACTTCAAACATAAAAGTAGGTGGTTTTGGGGGTTGTTTTTCCACTTAACTAAGCTTTTGTTTGCCCACGATTTAATCAAGACTTCCAAATGGTTTAGTCAATCTTCAATAGGAATGATTTATGACCCATAAAACACCGACGAGAACCTCAATCTTTTGAAAGGGAAGTATAAACGAGAGTGCAAATGTTGAGATTTCCCAACACCTCCCCCCTACTACATGTGGCTTGTCCCCATAAAATTATTTATGCATACTAAGGTTTTAGACATTTGAATCGATTAGTAGTTAAAATTGTATGGTTGTGTGCCGACACCGCCATCTTGGCCTTTTCACAAATCATAAAATAAACCATCCCAACATCACTAGTTAATATTATATATTATACACATCATCAACTTCACACATTCATTAGAATCGCGTCTTGAATCTCCATAGTCATGTCCATGTTCATCATAACAACTGCACACGTAAGTGTGAAATACTCATGAGACATTCAAAATGGGCATTGGGCACCTGTGCACACAATTTCTAACAATACGCTCAAGTCAACACGTCATTCCACACAAATAAATAACAATAACTTCAAAATTATTCATTATGTTTCTATCTAAAAGTCCTCGTGTTTCGAAAGAGCTCCAACTTGATATTGCCCACAATTTCATACAAATGCAAATCCTATCTATGCAATGATGTTTTTTTTCTTTGTACAAATGAGGGCTAAGGGAGTAGAATTTTTAGAATAATATCATCATTAGATTCTCTATCCAAAGTGGGCATACCAACGATTTGTCGTTTGACTTGCCTCCTTATGAAATGACGGTGTTATGTTAATTTCCCATTTGCCTAATATTAATTTGTAGTCCGAACAAATTGCAATGTGTGTGTTCACTTGAGACACATTGAATGATAAAAATTGCCAAACCTCTTACATTCACTTTATGAAGAATTTATTGTATTTTGGTATCGTGTGGGCGTCAATAATCTTGTTATTTTCAAATGGCGAAAATTTGGGACAACATGAAGCAAACACACCCACCCATGCACACACTCAAAAGCGAACATTCTCCTTGATTACGCCTTTTGTTTTTTTTATATGTGCTTTTACTCTAGACATATTCTTTCAATTCTATGATTTATTGATGTATCTATAAATCCATCACAACAGTTTCCATGTTCGGCCTTTTAGTCTCTATTCAAGCATGAAATAATATTGAGATGTTTATTTTGATGTGATCATCAGTTAGTCACTATTGCCAATAGTGACATCAGAAGAACTTTGGTGGTGTATAAAATGAAGCACTATTATGGAGTAGTTGAAGGTCATACTCTAATGTTCTTAAGAATTTTGGGAATCTAACATATCCATCATAGAACTTATAAGTGTATCACCTAAAAGCACAATGTGCCATAAAGTTTGCTTACCAATATCAACTTGTTCAGTTAATTGAGCCAAAGGAAAATATCCTCAACGTGTGAATAATTGTATCGCTTTTGTCTCCACATGAATAATCATCTAATAATATTGATTTCAAGAGATCAATCGAGTGTTTTCTTATGACTCGTATATGGTGAATAACGTTTTGTTTGATTGGATGGAATTTATTTAGATCTCCAAGTCTAAATAGTATGAACAACAATGTCCATGTTGAAATGCTAAATGTTTATAACAAAGTTCAACCTAAACCAAAAAAATATGAATGAAGGGACACCATTCTCTTAGCTAAGGTAAATATTGATCTAGTCTTTATATGCTTATATGGGGTAAATTGTAACTGTAATGTGGGTGTTGGATCTAGTGGCATAGCTTTTTGTGTTTCATTCTGTTTGGTTTGTGGGTTCAAATTGTGAGACACATTTTGGATATTATAGGACTTGGCATTTACAAATATTATTTACATGGTGATTAGAGGAAAACTTCGGCGAATCCCTTAGAATGGGTATAGACATAAATGTTTCAAGAAACATCGCTCATGTGGTCAGGGGGAAATGTCCTCAATGTGGAAGTCAAGTGATTTCCTTTCCCCATCAAATGGCCCAAATGCTCAAAATTCAAAAACACGAACTAGATAGAGACCCAAAGAGAAATAACAAATTAGATAGATAGATAGATAGAAAAAGAGGAGATACGTGAAGGAAAAAATGAAGTGTATGTTTGCTACTCGTTGTTGTCATCATCATCATCATCGAACTCTTCTAGATTGGTTAAGTATTTTCATTATAAATTTTAATTACTTAAGCATAGTATATGATTAGACCATGTAATTCTCAGTAATCAAATAATTAAAAAACACACATGCACACGTGTGTGTGTGTGTGTGATGTGTAGCCAAATCCACCAACTCATAAAAAAACACATGAATGCAAGAAATATGACATGTTCGTACTCAACACGCAACTAAGTTAATGTGAGTGAAAACATTTTGACTTGTAATGAGGTCATTTCACCCTTGCGTGGATATAAGACTTATTCCGACATAACCACTCATTGTCTCTTTTTACACGTTATTATACCTTTCTTTTTTCCTTTCTCTCCCTCTCTCCAATAACATACTTTACTTGAAATTTCAATGGATGGACTGTCTTAGCTTCTCTTATTGTCCTTGTTCACATGCACACTTGTCGTAATCCAAGTCATTTTTCTCATCCAAATGTGGTTCAAATCCCAATTTCATCACAAGCCTCCACATCCTGCCAACTTAAGTACTCACAACGCATTTTATAACATATCTTCTCTTTGGTTATTCTTACCCCAACTCTTCTCTTTGGTTATTCTTACTCCAACAATTAAAGACTTCTCACTACAATTTTGTCATCCATTTTAGTTCTCTCCTTCTCATCCTTTTAACATTGCCAAATGTGTCACTCTTCTCATTTATTACAAATTTACCTTTTTTGTTGTTGTTTGCCAACAATAACCACAACTTCATCGAGCAATATTAGATTTGTTTGTTCATCTATCCTTGTTTGGGCTCCTCCTATTTTTCTAACAATAATGCCAATTATGTCAAATCATCCATATACCATAACTTCATTGTCACGGTTCCTTGCACAACACCAGAAGGTTTACATCATCCATTTACTAAGCACAAATTTGCCCCCGTCCTATTACAATAACTAAGGTTTTTTTTTCTACTCAAATGTTAAGGATGGTCTCCTTGATAATTCAAGATTGCTCCTACAACAATGACAAAAGTGTTTCTTTATTAGTTCACTATAAGTGAAGATTGTTCCTATAATAATAAATTCTAGATTTGGCTCATTATTATAGAATCTAGCATTGTCCATGATTGTTCCTATAATAACTCTAGATGTGCATTTCTATCACGGTTGTCTCTAGAATCCCTTTATTAAATGTATAGAATTTTTCCTATACGATTGTAAAAGTTGTTTCCATTTGGCGTTGTATTGATATTAGACTTGCCTCACTAGAAGTAAGAATGCATTGTCATGATATATAAACTTGCCTAACTAAAAGCGAGCATTGCATGATTATTGGTAGTCCACCAAGGTTACATAAGTTAGCCTAGAAGATTACTTGTTGGAGAAGATAAATGAAGTGAATGAACAAAGGCTAGCAATTACGTGCACGAACCATAGTATAATCATTAATGTACGTGAATAATATTAGGAATTGGCAAGGTTTGATTTCGGCTTAACCAATTTGGGAGTTTCCAAACTTGAACTGAATTGGTTAAGCCCAAATTGGTTTAGGAACCGGTTTAGCCAAGCCGATTAAGGCTTAACTAGTTTGGAAATCGGTTAGGCCCAAATCAGTTTGGTTTGGCTTGAGCCATCTCAAACCAGTTAAGGAAGCTCAAGCCTAAATTGAACCGAACTGTCAAACCATTTAGAAACGGTTTACCAGTTCGGTTTAGGGTTGAGCGAGCCATTGTTGATTCCTAAATGATGATTCCTAAATAATATCAATCATCTAGTTGAACATGTAGATGTTTTTAAGTGATCATATGTTTCATTGATGCCTACAAAATCAATGATGAAGCAATGACAAGTGGAAATACTTAAGAGTCATTAGTACTAATCCTAGAAGAAGTAACCACTCTAAGCGAGTCCATATATTTAAGATCAACATGCACAAGTGATGATTAATGCAAGATGTATTGCTAAGGTTGGCAATGGCAACAATCAAAGAAATATTAAGATCTCGTATTTAATTGCTAAGAAAAGTGCATATAATCAATCCTATTACTTCAATGAACTAGTGGTGGATACAACTTCTCATCCAATGATATTCCAACTAGAAGATTATGAATAATTACATTTAAAGCAAGTGCAAGGTTGTATGTATCACTCATGCATAAGTATGCTATGAAAAAGAATAGAAAAGAAAGAAAGATATACTAATGTCTTCTAAGATCAAATTTGGCCCATGAGAATAGATAATAAAATAAGGAAAAGAAGGCAATATATTGACCAAGGAGCATGATTGCAAACACGCCATACCTATAAGCCTTGAATCAAGATACCCCAAAAAAGGTTTAGCTAGTAACCCAAAAAGGAAATAATTTATTTTTTTCCAAAAAAACCCAGAAAGGAATTGATGATGACTCAGATATTTAAAGACAAATTCAAACTGCTCTTACATGCCAATGTACCATTATTGTGTTTGTGAGACTTCTTTCGTTCGTTCAACATTGAACTTAGAATGAGCTTCACTTAAATTAATGGTTCACACAAGAGACACATGCAAAAATCAAAGCATTGTTATGTTTGTGAAATTCCTTTTGTTGTTCCAATATTGAACTTAAAATGAGTTTCACCTAAATTAAGGGTTCATATAAGATAGACATGCAAGAATCAAAGCATGGAAGTATAACCAAGCCTCATGCATATAACAGATATGTCCAGAAAAACAATGTGTGATTGGAAAGAGTTCTTTGAGTAAATTAGATATCCATTCATGCAACTCTTCTATTCTGATTAAATATTTCTTAATTTCTCCAAACCACACTATTTGCAAACATTAATCTTTTCTACTTATTGCAGAAGCTGATTTTGATTAAGTGCCAATTTATGATCAAATTGTTAATGTATCACTATTTGCAAATATTGACATTTTCTACATACATTCGAGCATGCAATCTCATTATTTACAGTCATATTACATGACCCAACTTATTTCTCAACTGAATGACATACATACTGGGAATATGATTTAATACTCATTTTGTATAATTAATTTGGCACTTCAATGATGGGAGATAATTAAACTGCTGCTTAAATTTGAAAAACATTATTGTTAAGATTATGCCCTTATATAAAGTGCTGCAAGAAAACTTTACTTCAAAAACCATGAATTCAGGGATAAGATCTGGGGATTAACTTGGACAATTTACAAATAGTGTTAGGTGTTGATTAACTTAAAGACTGAATTAATTTAATAAGGACAAGTCCAATATAAGAGCCTTGAATGTGGAGGAAAATGAGTAGAGAGAATGAAGAATGGGGAGTGCAAAGAAAAGGTTGTAGCACCATATACCTTGGATCTAGTGTCTGAGTATAGCGCTATCCAGATATCACATGGGCAAACACAAAAATGTGACAATTTTCTGATGTTCAACATGGGTGTTTATGTGTGTAGTTAAGTAATAAAACACCTTTTGGCCAAACATCTCCCCAATGTGTAATCCAAAAGAGTTATGATGTTCCCTTTGATGATATTGGCTGGTCAAGCACCTTACAAACTTCAACTTCTATACCGGCATCCATAAGAATATATATCCATGCATGTTGTTGTTCTGAGAGACGATCACGAGGACCTTTCACCTCCACAAGCTTTGCCTTTCCAATCAATTGGGAGCTCCTTACATCATGCTCTTTACACTTACAACAAGAATTTGACATGTTTGATGATGTTACACGCCACAGTAAAAGGTCAGGCATACCACTAGCCAAGCCTGAATAGTCCTCAGCTAAAACCTTGCAAATAGAAGCCAATCCACATCCACCTATACATGATACAATTACTTGAAGTTCTTCAAGAGACTGGCGCTCCCAATTTAAGCCTCGGCACACTCTACCAAAATGCTTTGACCATGTTGATGCCAAGAGCTGAGGTGCTTCTCCACATCTTATCCTTCTCAGTTTCTCTTTGATCATAGGCTCTCGTTGGGGATAGAATGCATCTGTGTTTAAGTCAAGGGGTGCATTCTACAAAGAAAACTATGTCTCCTTAGCGTAGAACATATAATATGCCATTTATGATTATAATGATCTTGTGTGTGTCAGTCATGTGAGTTCACAACTGTATTAAAATTTATGTTCAGCCTAATTCCAACCTATAATATCAGATATTCAGGTTTTCACTCAACAAATCTTTAATGTTTGCTATGTTTTATACGATATCATGGAGCATATATATGCCCTATTCTTTGAGTGTTTGTAGTGTTAAAACAGATATAATGACCTGCTGGGGATCTCCTTGTACAAGTTTGTGTATTTTTTTTAATCACGGTGAAGTTTCCCATCAATAATATAATGCATTACCAATGATGTTCAAGAGAGTTCAGATATTTATCACATCCAGCATATTCTTCCTTTCCTGGTTTGATCTTTTTAGCATATGCCGTATACCTGTTTTATATATAGTGGTCATGTGCATTGTGTTCTTGACCTTTACTTTATTGTATTGCATTGAAACAGTACAATATTCATTGCGAAAAGAGAGAAAAGAGAGGAGGGATGGTATGCAATCTTGTGGTTTATCACTATGGAACATTCATCCTATGTGACATTTCCTTGTTTCTTGGTTGCTTAATGATCCACAGAAAACACAATATGGTCGCAGGATCGCATAACTAATTGTGTAAACTTCTATTTCATATGATGCATGGAAAGATGCATATAGTTTAGGAGAAATCACAAATGACATAACAAAGATGTGCAAACGTAGGATTTGAAACCACAACCTTGAGTCAAGAGCCTCAATTGCTTACTACTATGTTAAACCATAACATTAAAATAATATAAAATAAAAATCAGGGAGGGAAGCGGAACCTGAAATGGGTGCCAAAACACATTGGGCACATCCATAAATAGCACATCCCACATCAATAGCGCAAACAAAGTCATCCAAATGCCACTCTCTGAGTGAATACCCTGCCAGCTTCCACCAGAGACTCCTGCATAGTATTGGAGTGCCAATTCTTCTACGCCACATTGTTGATCGTCATAACTATAAAATCTACTTTTCACTCCAGCCTTACTATTTAATGGTCTCCCAGTAATGAAAACCTGTAAAACCAATCACGACATCATTTAAAAACTTCTGAATTTTACCGCTATCAAAAGATTTTTGTAACTCCACAACCTCCTTGCATGATCGAGAAAGTGAATTGGCAAAAGATGGCTTTTTCCATCTTCGCGGAGGTTTTGCTAAACGAATCACACGTCTCTGCAAAGCTACACGATCACCATTGCATATTCTAGAATCATTCAAAGCAGATTCAGCGACTTCTAAACTCTCCTCTTTGCAACCTACATGCTCCAAATCAATTGAAAGTCTAGTTGTCCAGTAGCCCCTCCTTCCAGGACACAAAGATCGTCTTAGAAGGTTTCGCAGCAATCCAATTGCTTCTGAGTATCTACAAGTTAAGACATGACAAGATTTTATATGAAAATTATGAACATTCTTTATACTAAATCTGGCATAGATCACCTTCGATCTCGTTCAAGAACAGACACTCCTAATGTAAGAATGGTTGTATACACCCATCCAGCTGTAAAGCATTCAAGAAAGATATCTCCCCTACTATACTCTCCTATACTCATCAGATCTGCTTCATTGGAGCTCAGTTGTATGCATGATCTACTCACACAATGCTCAATGGTTTCATGGTCATCATTTTCAATTGCCATGTCCATAGCTTGGGCAACTTTCAGAGCCTATAAAACAGCAGTCACATATCTGTAAATAAACAAATAAAATATAAAGAGGGCAGAATGAACAGCGAATAGAAATCAAACCTCCTCATATGATAGAAGATCCTTTCTTGTCATGAAAACACCTCTTGTTCGATTGCAAACATAGGAAGGATACTTAGTTGCACCCATGTCGGCCAATAGAAAAGCAGAAAGATCTTGCTCTCCATTCAGAAAGAAAAGCCTCTATATCAGAGGCTAAACTTTTTAGGCATGGAATCTATCATGGGGAGGACAAAGCAAAAGAAACAAGTATGAGACCTCTCATGTTTATTATAAGAACCTGTATGCGCCAAATAAGAAAGCTTGCCCTGTCTGAAAGGCGAACACAAAATCCTACCATCTGAAGAATCAATGCCACTGTAGGCTCGCAACTGTAAGGTCAATGATCCAAGTTAAAAACACATACAAAAGAGTTTACTTCAATTAGAAGCCACTTAGCAATGCATGATAATGACATTTACCTGCTGGTTCCAGTAAGCTTTCTTTGATGGCTATCTTTGGCTGCAATTACTATAAAATCTAGCAGTTCCTCTCGTTTCATTTTACTTAAGTCACCGGGTTTCTTCTATTTAAAAACCAAGTAAACTACTTTATCTAGAGAGATGATTTATATGAGCATCTGCAGCCAATAGTACTATATAGTCAAATACATAGATCATGCATGGAAAGGATTGCTTTCACATCCTGGTCCTGGTAAACTCAAAATGAATTGAAGTTTTGGAATGCATGAAATAAATGTTATAATATATTAACTACTTATTCTAATTTGCAAATGTATTTTTCATTTACCCAGAAGTAAACTCCATTTTATAAATAGAAATATATATCTCAAAAGCTTCTCTAAACTTTGCTTAGAACGTACAACTTGAAAGAGAATTTAGACCTTCTGCCTACATATTCAAGAATATTCTGGTCCTCACCATTTGACTTGTTATTTGCAGAACAAGTTGTTTAAGTTCAGGGACATTGAGTACTTGTATTCTTTCCCTAATGGCCTTCGCAGGACAACCCTCCTCAAAGGTCTCTGCTGAACTGAAAAAATCAGAAGCTGTAGTTCGATATGTTACTTTGGCTTTGCTAAATGATGAAGTTATAAATGGACAAAAATTACACATGCATTTATTGACTTTTTGGCACGAGAATTAATATGAAGAAAAAAGAAAGCAACCAATGCATTATTATTCTACGCTGATACTTACCACCATAATTCTATAGTAATTCTATTATCCTATAAGCAACCAAACTTTCTGTTTAATTGTCACACTACTCCTACTCCCTGGTAGGGAGAAACAAGAGTGGAAGCCAAGAGTTTATTGATGAAAGTTATGGAAAAAAAACAAAAAAGATACAAAATGGTGGTAAATTGATGCAATGATATGCCCTTATGGCTACATTTTCCATGATCTTGCTCAAATCTGGCTTCAGATGCTTGGGTATCCAATTAGAACCAGTCAATCTTCGAGTCATTTGCTGACTTATAATTATAAAATAGAAAGGCAAGGCTTTAATAGTGGTTCAACTAAATGACTTTTGCAAGTATGATATAACAAAAGAATATAGTAAGTTTGGAGCAAAAGCAACATTATGAAGGGCAAGTGATACATCAGTATGACACACGTCCAAATGCAAACCACCATATTAAGCTATTAACTCTGGGAAATTCTGGAACCCAAAAAAAATATCATGGTCTCTAATGCTGATAAAATAGTCTGAAGATTGGCTGTATGCGAGAACATCATGTCATTATGTAGGCAGAAAACAAATGCCTTAGACTTCTGGTAATACAGTGTGGCGCAAGAAATAATGATACATTAACGTATCTAGGTCAAAATACATCAAAATCATGACTACATATTGTGCTACCTTTCCATTGAGAATACAGAAGGAAATTCCTGCAACTAGGTATAAGTGTTTAATCAATACAAAACAGATAGAGCATGTATATACACAAAGAAGGTCTAATATCACGAAGCTCGAGATCGAGATGAACACCTTCCCAATTCAGGGATCTTCACTATGGGATGCTGGAGCCATAAACACATAAAGTTCAGATCATGATGCTGCATGGCCAAATTGTGACATGTCCATTCCACTATTACCTTTCATCCCAAAAAGCAGGAAACCTGCAAAAATGCGTGTTCATTGACAAGAAAATTTGTGGATGGCATCTATGAACTGAGCATCTTTTATTTAGAATCATATTTCATAGAACACCTGTTACACTACCACAAAAAGAATTATAGGGTACTATTTACAGAGTTTTTGTAATTATCTTATTTGCAACCCATGCACGTTTGTGCTTGCAGTGGCATCCACTTCTGCAAATCATATGTCTGAAGCAGGTCAACATCACTGGCTCAATAAACAAATTATAATTTTCATAGGCCTGTATGACTTCATACCTATGAAGATTAATTTCTTTAATTGACTTATAGCTCTAAGAACCCTTGTTTGTCAAGATTCATCTTACTAGAGGCTATAAGAACCATTGCCTGTATATGTCCAAAGATATATTTTCAATGGTGTGAACTACAAAATCCTCCTGTTGGCAACAATTATTTCACAGATCACAAGTTTGATCCGCAAATATGAGAAACATATAAAATCAGAAAAATAGAAAATTAATGGAGAACAAAATGTAAACATCCATACAAACACGAAAAAACAACTGCAGTTTTCACCACTTTCCAGTGTAAGATCATCAACTTCACCATATATAGCCAAGAGAAATCTGTCATAACTTCTTCTAACATGAAAAAGGTTCAAGTGTAGCTATAGGATCTAAATTCTAGAAAATCTTGAGATTCTAGTAGTAAAAAATATGACATACTTACCTTCTATCACACCTTGAGAATGATAAATTGATTGCGCAAGGTATTAAAGTTCTCAAGCATTCCAAATATCATGTGAAGATGATTTCATAAATCATATACACAAATTACACTCTGTTTATTCTGAATCTTTAATTTCGGGAGAAAAAGTGTCCCTTACCTAAAAGCTCAATACATGACTGCTTTACGTTTGGAATCTCGGCATAACTGACTTGTGAAACTCGAAACCATGGTCCTGAAGTACAAACATGATTAAATATATACATAAAGAAGGCAGATGATCTCTGAAAATAAGGCTCACCTTTTCTTTGAGAAAGACGGACAAAAAGGCAACGCGCATTCTCACTCAATGAGAAGAAGGATCCTGGAACATCAAATATGAGACAAATTACGGATACAGAATGACTAAGCTAAACAGGAAAACCATAATCTCCAAAGAAACAAAAAAAATGTCATCAAGCTTGTAAGTACACCTAGAAACATAATCTCCTCTTCGCTGAACAAGTGTGAATCGCGCTCCAAAACAGCCTTTAAAATATATGTAAAATTGTGCAAGTACTTAATTGAATTCTCTTTTCCGTTACTAACTTCTACAATTTCTTGGATCTTTTGCCAGGTCTGTTCAAAGCATTCAGAATCATCCTTAGTGCATTCCAAATCCCTTCGTCTTTCAAATTGGAGTTTAATGGGAACTGGTTCTGACGCCTTCTCAGGGACCTTTAAAATTGTACCCTGAAACAAAGGTAAACTGGCACATGTTGAGGACACTCTACAAAATATATGCATGAAAATAAAAAGACTATCCACTGACAGTTATTTATGGAAAATGCCAGCAAGAGAACATCAAAATTTTTCCTGTCCTTTAGCGATACACATGCAAACACATTTTACTCACAATGGTTTAGGTGATAAAAGATACAAGGGTAGTGAAGCATTTGTTTATGCGTTAGCTTGAAAAAATTAATGCATACGCTTTAGAAAGGATCATAACTTTCAAATAGATAAACCATGTAATTTTGAGTGGTTATAAAACAATATACCTGGATATTGAGTAGGAATCTGTCCAAAAGGCATGAAAACAAGGAGGCAATGGTGCGTGGAAGATGACCAAGTGTAGGATTTCCTTGATTATCTGATCTGACAATCTAAACATGTTTGCGATTAGCCTCCCATATATCTTTTTTCCTATTTTCCTCTGTACGAGAAATTTGCAAGTAAATCAAACCTTAATAGCATTTTGATCTATGGGGTTATCTGGCTCCCTAATGGCACTTATCACCATGTTAACTTCAATCTTCACTTGCTGATTGAATTTTCTGCCAACAATAGCTGTTTCCAAAATGTATAATTCTTTATTCCCACAGTTACTTTGAAATTCTGTCTCCTTTGTTGATTTTTCACACAGCTCAGATAGTTTGTCATCTTGTTGATGATCATTTACATGATCTAGCAATTCAGCCTTTATTGGTTCTTTATATAATTTTAATAAATTCTCTTCTTGAAGATGACTACTTGAACCATCACATTTATTTATTTGTAATATATTTAAACCATCTGTTTTGAGATGGCAAACACAATTACACTGGTCAACTGCAAATATATGCTTCTCCTCCAACCTTTCTAACACATCATGCTTCACATTAATGGGATTTTCATTCTGAGATCCATTTGAAACTGTAATATTTTCACTCTGCTCCAAAATATATTCACTTCTTGCTATTTGAAACGGCATGGTGGTAACCTCAACCTTCATTTTCTTGCTTACGCTAACATTTTTCTTATCATTATTGAATGTCTTCATTTTGCCTTGAAATGACTCTTTTGCAAATTGAGACAAAGTTAACTGGTTGAACTTAGATTTGGGTTTTTCTAGTAGACATAAATCTGCATACAAGAAAAGAAAATTTGAAGACTGAAGGCGGTTAAAGTGTATCACTAAATTTGACCTCTAACAAAGAACCCTTATGTGATACCCTACATATGAATACATGAAGTAGCTGTTTATTTACCAAGATGAATATTGATGGAGTGATCGTCTCCTTTAACATCTCTTCCACACACAGGACATTTTACCCATGTTGAACCACTGTCTTCACTAATTCTGTTGAGACTTGATGGCAACACTATATCTTCCATAGCCTGCCATCCCATACCTTCTGATGGGACCATCTCATTCACTCTACTCAGTGGCTCCAATGAAGATTCAAGTCTATTCTGCAATGCCAAAAATACTCTTAGATGCAGCTCAATGTCTTTCTTAATATATTTGCACATAATGCTTTATAATTTCATCCATGAATGCAAGGAACAATAAAATGAATGGGTAATGCCATCCATGTAGAGGAGCTAGTGAATGTTTATGCCTCAATTTCCTAGAAGAAAACATCAGAAAGGGATTCCACAAGAAACAGCAAAATAAATGGATTCTGTATCAATTTCGAAGAATGAACATATTAGAACAGATCAGGAATTTTCTTTTGAAATTAACATGTATGTCATCCATGTTGGTGCGCTTGTAAAAGGTTATTTCTCAACTAACATTTGAAAGGATATATAGAGAAATATCAAAATGAATTGATTACATACCAACTTCCAAGAACCAAAAAACAGTAGAATGGATGCAACAAGAAGAAACAAAATAGAGGGATTAAGTAACAATTTCCTAGAAATCAAAACAATAGAATGGATCTCCCAACTTATATCAGAATGAATTGATTAAGTGCCAATTTTCTAGAACCAAAAAACATTAGAATGGATCCAGCATGAAACAACAAACAAATGAGGAATGTCAGCCCTGCCAGGGAAGACTAACTTCAAATCCAATGTTTCCTGGATTATTAACTTTTACACATATTCCAGATTCATTGTACGGAGAGAAACAAATACACACAGAAGCACATATAGTACCGGAAATATGTAGATGTAGATATAGATACAGATACAGAAATATAAGAAGGAATGCAATAAAGCCTACCTCGTCAGGCATCGAATCGACAAAACAATCGTAAAATGCAGGGTCTAAACGAAGTCGTTTCCCGACCAAACGTGTCAGCGTTTCGTGACCTCGCAACATCCTCCCCGCAGAAACAGAAACAGAGAATCAAATGCAGAAACAGAAGCAGAAGCAGAGAATCAAATGCAGAAACAGAAGCAAGAAGCAGAGAATTAGGGTTCCGGTGGATCGAGCGCACAGAGGCTGCTACTACTACTGTGCAAATCTGGGGTCGTGTTTAATTTTGGCGGGAGATCCAAAGTCGGGCCATTTCCCGAAATACCCCTCCCTCCCCTTGAGGCTTGCCCCCAAATAACAATCGGCAACGGTTTGAACCGTGAAACCGCGGCTTAACGGCTTACACGGTTCGGTTCAGGTTCGGGTTTTTTTTAACGGTTCCGTTCGGTTTCAATAGAAACCTCGGTTTTAATGGTTTAACGGTTTTTTATTTTTTATTTTGTTTAAATTTTTTTTTAAACAATCTTTTCATTTTCATGCCTTACTCTCACATTTTAGGAAAATCTTTAAAATTTTGAAAATTAAAATAATGAAATATTTTAAGTTTTGATCTAAGTTGAAAACCGAAACCAAACCACGAGACCGTGGTTTTACCGGTTTAATGGCTTCATGGTTTTAACATTTTTTAATGGTTCAGTTTAACAGTTTCGTGGTTCAGTTTTGGTATCAAAAATTTTAAACGGTTCGGTTTTGACCCTCTTGAACCGAACCGAACCGTTGCCGATTGTTGGCCCTAAACCCTAAACCCTGCTGATAGGAGCTCTCAAGGGGCAAAGAGTTTGTGTTTTGTTTTTATGTTAAAATGTGCATTCTTGTGTGTGAGAGATGATCGGTGCATTTATATTATTACGTGTAAGTGTGTATGTGTAAGTGTGTGGCGCGTATGTGTGATTATGTGCGTACTTTTACTTTTCTCCACGTGTCTTGCTTTTAGTTTGACTTATCCTCAAGACCTTGGTTCGTGTTCTTGCCCTCCGGATGTGAATGCTCCATTCCATACCTTATATTCTTATAGCGTTCAATACCTTGAATTCTAAAACCGCTTTCACACTCCTCAAGCTCAACTTATCCACTCTTGAGATCATCGTCAGTCTTCTTTTCCATCATGCTTATAACTCCCATCATGTCCCTAAACTGTGTATGTTTTTCTATGCTCAGTCCCTTGGTAAGAATGTCTACCAATTGTTGATTTGTACTCGCATACAAGTTCAACAAATCCACTTCTCCATCAATCACTTTTTCTCTAATAAAGTGATGATGCACTTCAATGTGCTTTGTTCTTGCATGGAACACTTGATTTTTTGCGAGCTGAATATTGCTCATATTGTCTGGAATAACACTCGACCACAACCGAGACTCAAACACTTTATGAAAGAACAAAACAAAAATTGAGGTTCGTACATTTACACAGAAGAGACGACACAAGATGTTTACGTGGAAAACCCTAGTAGGGAAAAACCACGGGAGCCCACATACTCCAACTATCACAATAAGAGAAAAAGGTACAACAGGAGACTGAGAGGCAATGACCTCGAGCTCTGTATCCTCGCCAACCGGTGGATACAACAAAAACTGATTCAACTTCTCTTCTCTCTCTCTCTCTCTCTCTCTCTCTCTCTGTACAACAATGATACAACTAACAACAATAACTTTTGAAGTGATTGCCCTAAGTCATATTTATACTTATATGACTTAAAAACTATTTACAAATATAACCTTTACAGGCACAACATAAACATATTTGTAGATATGCCCATGGATCCGGTTCACACCGGATTCATCCGGATACCTTCCAGTCCGGTTCCTTCCTTCGGCTCGTCCGATCCAGCTCCTCGGGAGGGACCAAACTCCCAACAAACTCCCCCTTCACTCCGGCACGGGATTTCTCGTTAGTCCGATCCGTCTCCGACATGTGTCCAATTTGTCGGCTGACAACACCTTGGTCAGCATATCCGACCCGTTCTCCTCTGTGTGGATCTTTGTTAGTGCGAAGTCTTGATCTTCTACCTTCTCCCGGAGCCAGTGATATCTTCTCTGGATGTGCTTGGTCCGGGAATGGTAGGTTGTGTTCTTAGCAAGGTGGATGGCACTTTGGCTATCACAGTAGAGCCGATTCATCGAAGCTTTCCGACTCCCCCTCATCGGTCAGCAATACGTGCTCTGCATCCGGAAATCTTCGGGGGGCTCTTCTCTCTCTGAGAGGGTATCTCCGTCCTTGGTCTTCAACTACCAGTTCCTCCGTTTGTTCTCCATCTGAACCCGATTCGGGGTCTTGACCAGTTCCGGTGTCCAAAACTTCTTCTTCGGTAGGTCTAAATTCTTGTCTGACTCCGACCAGTTCTTTGAGTGTCGTCCGGCTTCAGGCCGGATGAGTCCTTGTGTCTTTCAACCGATCTTTGTTGGTGAATCCAGAGTCTGCTATCTTCTTCTCCGACTCCCAGTCGGCAATAGTCTTGTGTTCCATGAAGACTATGTCTCGATTCTGGAACACCTTCTTGTCGACGAAGTCCCACACTCGGTAGTTGAACTCATCATCGTTGTATCCAAAGAATATGCATGGCCGGGACATTAGATCCAACTTTGCTCTCTTATCCTTTGCAACATGCACATAAGCGAGACAACTGGATACCTTAAGATGCCGGTAAGACACGTCTTTAACCGGTCCATACTCTCTGTGGTGTGTCACCTTCCAAGGGTGTTGAGGGTGATCTATTAATCACGTACGTCGTCGTCATCATCGCCTCAACCCAAAACATCTTGGATAACTTTGCATATGCTAGCATGCTTCAGACTCTCTCCGTTATGGTTTAGTTCATCCGTTCAGCCAACCCATTCAATTCCAGCGTCTTCGGCACAGTGAATTCGAGTCGATTCCCTTCGACTGACAATAATCCTCGAACTACCCCCGATATTCGCCTCCGTTATCTGCTTGAACTGCCTATAGCTTCCAGCCAGTTTCCCTTTCCACTCTCGCATGGAGCTCCTTGAAGATAGACAACACCTGATCCTTCGTCTTCAACGATGAGACCCACAACTTCCGGATGTGGTCGTCTATGAACATCACGAAGTACCGCGATGCAGCATGTGACTTCGTGTCCACTTGACACACATTGGTATCCACCAACTCTAGCAATGCATTCCGTCTCATCGGTGGTCTTGACCGGAAGGAGGTTCAGTTTTGCTTGTCGGCCAAGCAATCGGTGCACTTCTCAACATGTGCATCTTTCACCTCCGGAATGAGGCTATCTCCGGCAAGTCTTCTCATCCCCTTCTGGTTCATATGACACAGTCTCTTGTGCCACAACTCACCGGCATTGTCGGATGCTATGTTCACTTCTTCCCGGGATATTCGGGCGTGCATTAGGTACAACGTGTTGATCTTCCGGGCTCGAAACACGATCAAGCTTCCTTTGTTGAATTTCATGACTCCATTCCGGATGCTACCCATGTAGCCTTCATCATCTAGCTAACCGGTTGATATTAGGTTCAACCGAACCTCCGGAACGTGTCAGACATCCTTCAACAACAACTTGCACCCGGTTGATGTCATCAACCACACACCACCTATGCCGACAATTCAGCATGACCCTTCATTCCCCATCTGGTCACAATCG
Source organism: Azolla caroliniana (assembly GCF_043228905.1). NCBI lineage: Eukaryota > Viridiplantae > Streptophyta > Polypodiopsida > Salviniales > Salviniaceae > Azolla > Azolla caroliniana. Next base: position 20,742,828 of record NW_028230447.1, on the reverse strand, counting down.
AGATCGCCGACTCTGTAGGACAAGAAGCATTTCCGATCCGGTGTTAGGTGGAACGATGCTCCGGAATCAACAACCCATGTTGTCTCGTCGCCGACAAGGTTTAACTCATTCTCCTTGGTGATGAGCAACAATTCTTCTTCACTTGTCGCGATTGCCGACGTTCCTTTCTGATCCGGACCTCTCCGGTCCGAACTCTTCTTCGAATCAGTGGTGTCAGCCCCTTTCTCTTTCCGGAAATGCCAATAGTTCTTCTGGAAGTGCTCCAGCTTCCCATAGTAGAAGCAAGTAGGCCTCCCCCTTAACTTTGATCTCGTCCCCAATTGTCCCAGTTTTGGGGACTCCAATTTCGGTCTCTTCCCCGGTTTTGGTCATCTTTTGTAACCAAAGCCTTCGGGTCGGTTCCGGATTCCCGATCCTTCCGGTGAGCTTCTTCATCTAGCAAGCTTGATTTTACCCTTGCTAGGGACAACCGCTTTCCTTCCGGCCCGGCGTTGCCCAAAGTGACAACTAGCGTCTCACAACTATTCGGGAGGGAACCGAGCAGGACCAATGCAAGTACCTCATCGGCTAGAGGTACTTCAAGCGAAGTTGTTTGATTTATGAGCCCCTTGAATGCGTTCATGTGCTCCGCCATGCTGGATCCGTCCTAGTACCGGAGTCTTACTAACTTCCGGAATACCGAAACCTGATTTACAGTGTTTTTGCTCTCCAACATGGTGCTGATTTTCTCCTAGAGCACATGAGTCGTCGTCTTCATATTTTCTTCATTGAAGTTGTTGTACATGCTCATGTCGATGAAGCACCATATGTATGCCGTCGTCTTCATGTGCATCACCTCCCATGTTGTGGCATCGATCTTGTCCAATTTCTTGTCCCCGAACTGTATCGACAGCCAGAGATCTTTGACCACGAGCATGTCCCTCATCTTCGACTTCCACACTTGGTAGTTGGAGGCGGTGAGCTTGAACATGCTTCTGAATGACTCTTTCATTTTCTTGTTTGCTCTGATACTAGTTTGTGCGGAATAACGCTCGGCCACAACTGAGACTCAAACACTTTATGAAAGAACAAAACAGAAATTGAGGTTCGTACACTTACACAGTAGAGACGACACAGGATGTTTACGTGGAAAACCCTAGTAGGGAAAACCCACGAGAGCCCACAGACTCCAACTATCACTATAGGAGAAAAAGGTACAACGGGAGACTCAGAGGCAATGACCTCGAGCTCAGTATCCTCGCCAACCGACGGTTACAACAGAAATTGATTCAGCTCTCTCTCTCTCTCTCTCTCTCTCTCTCTCTCTCTCTCTGTGTGTACAATAATGATACAACTAACCACAACAACTTTTGAAGTGATTGCCCTAAGTCATATTTATACTTATATGACTTTAAAACTATTTACAAATATAGCCTTTACAGACACAATAGAAACATATTTGTAGATATGTCCATAGATTCGGTTCACACTGGATCCATCCGGATACCTTCCGGTCCAGTTCCTTCCTTTGGCTCGTCCGATCCGGAGGGACCAAATTCCCAACACATATTGTCACACCAAATTATGACTACACCATCTATATACTCTCCCAAATCAACAAGCAATCTTCTGATCCATACTTCTTCACAGGTAGCTATTGCAGCTCCTCTATATTCAGCTTCAGTACTTGATAATGCAATAATAGCTTGTTTCTTGTTACTCCATGAAATAACTGCACTTCCGAATGTAAACATATACCCACTCGTGGATCTTCAATCAGTTTGGCTTCCAGCCCAATCAACATATGTATATCCTTCCAACTTTATGTCCATATCAGCCCTATAAAACAGTCCATAGTTTTGAGTAGCTTTTACATACCTCAAAATTCTTCTAATGCAATCCAAATGGGGCTTTGGTGGCTTTTGCATAAACTGGCTGACTAATCCAACTGCATAACACAAATCAGGTCTTGTTATAGTCAAGTATATGAGGCTGCCCACAATAGACATGTACATGTTAACATTTGCTATTTTTGCTCCCAAATCAACCCTCAATTTGCAATTCGTATCCAGTGGTACATCAATAGGTTTGCATCCAAGCATTCCATATTTCTTCAACACAGTTGTAACATAATGTTTTTGGAGCATGTTATTCCACTTTCAAATCTGATCATCTCAATACCAAGAAAGTATTTTAGCTCTCCCAAATCCTTCATATGAAATTGCATTTCCAGATTTTTCTTCAGCTTGCTTATTTCATCCATAGAATCACCTCCAATGATTAAATCATCAACATAAATCAAAATCACAGTTACAATGTAGTCATCCACAATCTTTACATACAATGATGGATCAACGTTTGACATTTTGAAAGCAATTTTTTTCAGAGATTTTGAAAGTTTCCTGTGCCATGCTCTCGGTGCTTGTTTCAGTCTATAGAGAGCCTTATTCAGCTTACAAACATATTTTGGATGCTTCTTATTTTCAAATCCTCGTGGTTGACACATGTATACTTCCTCTTCTAAGTTACCATGTAAAAAGGCATTTTTTACATCCATATGTTGCAGAAACCATCTTTTGGTTGCACTTATAACGAGTAGTATCCTCAAGGTTGCCATTTTTGCAACCGGTGCAAATGTCTCATCATAATCAATTCCTTGCATTTGGGCATATCCCTTTGCAACAAGTCTTGCTTTATGTCTACTTACATTCCCATTGGAATCATGCTTTGTTTTGTAGACCCATTTGCAACCTACAACATTTTTTCCTTTTGGCAACTTTACCAAATCCCATGTTTTATTTTCAGCCAATGCATCCATTTCTTCTTGCATTGCATTCACCCATTTCTTCTCAGCTTTTGCTTCATCAAAACTATTTGGATCAGGGATTTGTACCACTTTAGACATATATGCATAATGCATAGCCATGTATGTATCATAACCATATCTTTCAATAGTTTTTCTCTCTCTATCCGATCTTCTCAATTTCTAATTTACATTTTTCATTGCTTTTTCAGCACTTGTGTACCCAACTCATCATCCAATGATACATATGAATCTACATCTTCCATGTTTCTAGATCCTTCATCAAGCATTGCATATTCTGGCATCTTCTGTTTTCCCTTATTATTATCATTTTTTTTATGTCTTACATTTTTTCCACTCCAAGCATTTGATTCAGACTTACTACCAGAGTTTTCATATGGTCCAGTACATGCTATCGATGTTGGACTTTGTTGTCCAACCTTGTTTCCATTTCTATGGCAATCACTTTCATTTTCAAATTTATTCATGTCTTCATTTTCATTGTCTTCATTAGTTTCTGCACTCTGTTTTGGGTTGTACCAACTGGCCAACTCATCAAATATCACATCACGACTTACTACAATCCTTTTTGTCAAAGGGTTATAACATCTATACCCTGTTTGCTCCTCTGAATATCCCACAAAAACACATTTTTCAGCTTTTGGATCAAGCTTACTTCTTACTTCAGCATGTACATGAACATAAGCAAGGCATCCAAACACTTTTAAGTGTCCTAAACTAGGTTTCCTGCCATAGAAACATTCTTCATGAGTTACTACATGTACTCCAGATGTTATGCATCTATTTAGAATATAGTTTGTTGTATTTACAGCCTCAACCTAGTAATACAATGACTTCTTCTTTTTGTCATCAAAGCTCTTGCTATGTTTGCCAATGTTCTGTTTTTCCTCTCAGCCACTCCATTTTGTTGTGGAGTATATCTACATGTGAACTGTCTCCTTATTCCTTGATTTCATAGAAAATCAGAGAATTCATTTGAGAAGTATTCTCCTCCTCCATTCGATAACATTTTATTCTAGTTTCGGTCTGCTTTTCTACCATGCATTTGAACTTACGAAAACACTCAAATACTTCACTCTTTTCTTTCATGAAGTAAACCCATGTTTTTCTTGAGCAATCATCAATGAATGTTACATAAAACTTGCAACCACCAATTGATGCATTTTTTGTCGGTCCCCATACATTCACATGCACACACTACATCTCAATCAAATGTATGCACATGAACATACACAAATGCCTTTTTACCTTTAGCCTTTAGGTATACATGGTTATACCACTTGTAAGCACATACATTTACATATCCACATGATTTTTATACATTTTTATACAAATCTTCTATCCAAACTCTCTATGCATGTACACAGACAAACCCGCTAATTGGTTCACAAAGCCCACATTAAAGAGGTGCCATCATCTTCTTTGTTTCTTCATTGGCAAGTCATCTTCCTTAGTTTAGGTCTTTAGTAGAGCCGCTCAATTTCACACATACACATATAATTCTGCAACATGGGTTGGATGCAAGATATGAAAAAATGGCTTGAAAAATAGGATGCAACACACTTGCTTCATAATGTATCAATAGGTTCCTCTTGAACAAGGTTGTAATGCTAATGTATCATGACATGGGAAAAATGTGGAGCTCATGGTTCAACCATTATATTATATACTACAAAACCATATTCTTCATCAAAGGAGGAAACTGCACCGATACTTCTATTTGTATTTCATGAAAATGTTACACTTTTTGCTTCACATGTCATGTTTTACTTGCAAAAATGATAATCACACATTCCATCTCTCTCAAAGAAGGGGTTAAAGGGGTTTCTTGAAGAAAGTGGTTTCTAAGCATTACCTTATACATAATGTAAGACATGTACATCATCCTTTTGGATTATATCTAGTAAATCTTTGTTTATAGATTCATAAGCTTAGCCATAACATTGGGTGAATTATCTCAACTAGTGGGTTTGATGTTTGTGCTCATTTAAAACTTTTTAATTTGAGATTATCTTCACTAAATAATAATTACAAAAACCAATTTCAATAGCCTAACAATTGACCAACTATAAGAAAAAGAAAAGATGAACTTGTGGATCCATATTGTCTTAAGAATTAACCAAACATTGAAACAATATATGTGGCATCCAAAAACTAATCATCTTTAGGAATCGAAGAACATTTCGTATGCACCACTTGTGAATATTTCAACAAGAATCCAACACAATAGTGTAGCACCATCTTATATGTTCAAGCTTGGCTATTGCTCTCTTTATATATAAAGAATCAAACATGATGCACAAAAGTGGACAAAGATGTAGAACTATCTAATGGAATTAAAGGTACAATCATTTCTTGTGCCAATGATTGCTCTATTTGCTCTTTGAGAATATATATCATGTTTTGCCAACAAATAATTCCTATCGAATGTTTACTCCTCTATTACGTATGTAAACATACGCTACCACTTGTGGCACTAACAAATAGTTTGCTTCTAATAAAGGAAGGTTTTGAGAATAATTTCATTTGATTGGGCCAAGATGTGTGACACATTAATATGAGAACTTTGTGTTACCTCTACACCAATAAGATTGAATTATGCTCACATTTGTCATGTTTATAATGGACTTGAAAATGGCTACATAGTTATAAGTCTGTCATTTCCATTGTAAACAAAAACCATGGTTTTTAGGTCAATTGAAGCAAGACATTATAGGATAACCCCACAAAATATTCTTTTAGTGTGGCATTCAGAATTTGCTCCTATAAAAGAATCTACAAGTTGAACATAAAAGCATGATAAATCAATACAAACGATTAGTATGCTAATATGGATTTGTAAAACCCAAGGACGCTACTTAGAAAACAAAATTTCAAGAACCAATGGCTGAAAATGATGGCATTGCAATATTAAAGTTAAACAAATTCAGTTTGAGGCGGAAATGCGGTCGCTAGTATCTCTTGATTGTGATATTGGTTAAGTTACAATAAATTTCTTTATGGGATTCAACCACATCCCCAAGGACTACATTTGTCAATACAATGTTTGAAACCTTACGCTTTGAAAGCGAACCTAATGGAAGAGAATATTGAAAGAAGAAGAGCATGATTCAAACTTTGTGGGTTGAGCACTTATTAACAGACAACCTCTTTTTATCTTTTAACAACATTATTGGCAATACTTTTGTTCCTTCCTATTTTCAAAAACTTTTAAGCATTTAGACCAAACATATTGTATAAACATATGATGGTGTGAAATCATATCACATCATATAATAGGTTTAGTGCAAATTTACATTATTTTTTCTTTCCACTATTGATGGATGCGTTTGGACCATCCTCTAAGAAAATCATTATAATATTATAATACATGTCATTGTCTTCAATTCCAAGTAGATTATCCAGATTTATTGTTTAATGATGAAAATGTAACAAGGTCATTTGAAGACAAACATTCCGTGACTTTTGTTCCATTATTTTTAACATTCACATTATAAGCTGTAAATTGAACAAAAAGAGAGAACATGAGATCCCTAATTTAAGGCATAACTTTGGTTATCTTTGATGATCAAAATGAAATCTATTCTAATATGCTTTAGAAAAATGATTTCTTCATAATCAAGTTTTCTAGTTTGGCGAAAATTTACATTTGTCTTTTTATGTAGTTGCATATCACTTGTCAATTGATGCAATCCTACAATTCTTATTCTTCAATAGGAATACCTAGTAGAAATTATTGATTTCAAGAAATATGATGAGAAAATAATTGTAAGACGAACCTAGTAAAAGATGACAAGATCTAATGAAAACGTGGTGCAAACATTTTGTGTTAATCCTTTCATGTTCGTATCTACAAAAGATCGCCTATTCCAAAGAGATAAACCATTGAAGTGAGGGAGAAAGTCGTGGGCTATGTTAATGAAGTGTTTACAACATCCTTTACATAGATGTGGCAAGAATGAAAAGTTGTATTGTCCAACAATAGCCATATATTAGGACGATTTCGTTCTCATCAAATTTTACAATACGTAATTTTCGTATAATGTGTACGATTTTTTTTGAAATGGTCGCAAAAACATCAAAAGATACCTATATCTCCTTTTACATGTAAACACTTGGTGTACTCAAGCACCCTTCACACTTTCTTGTGTTCACATATATCTTCAAAATATTCAGATATGCATCCATTAACGGGTCATCAAACTTTTACTATGTTATAGATGGTACATAAATTTATAATATTTGGTGCGCATGAGTTTGAAAAAGATTCTAAACCTTATTGTGTTGCACCATTTTGCATGATGGTTTGACAATAAGGCCATATTCAACAACAAAAAAGGGTTTGCCACAAACTCTTGTGGAGAATGACATCATGGATCTATATCATATACAACATCCTATCAAATTTGTGTGATCCTTGTAGTGTCGGCACATGGACTCCCCTAATTGGGCTTTGAATGTCTTTGCATCCTCTTATTTCCCCTAGTTGGCCCTTCTAGAGGCCCACCATTTTGCATGATGGTTTGACAATAAGGCCATATTCAACAAAAAAGGGTTTGCCACAAACTCTTGTGGAGAACGACATCATGGATCCATATCATATACAACATCCTATCAAATTTGTGTGATCCTTGTAGTGTCGGCACATGGACTCCCCTAATTGGGTTTTGAATGTCTTTGCATCCTCTTATTTCCCCTTGTTGGCCCATCTAGAGGCCCACCATTTTGGGGCAGATATGTCGCCCCTAATAGACTCAATCATCATCCTCAATGATAAATTTAGGGTACATCCATTTAAGATCTCATGCACATTTCAAGCATAAGCATCGGGTGCTTTCATGAGATATGTGAATCTAAACAACAAGAAATCTAGCAAGATTAGTCCCAAACGTGGAGGATATTTGAATTCTACATAAAAGTAAAACAAAGACCAAGTTAAGTGGATCCAAATTCCACATAGTAATAACTTTCTGTTACTCCTATGTCCAACCATCATAAGTGAAGCATATTGCATTAATGGGGTCAACATGTATGTGACTTAAACTTAGAACTAAGGGTTCTAATCTTACTAACAACCAACGTTTTAAGGGTGATAATTAACTCAATTACATGATTTATGAATTTCATTATTAACAAAGCAACCAACTATAGAAAATTTTAAGGGATTAAGACTAAGGAACTAACAAATTATACACAATTTCATGTTCAAGAATGCCTTTGTCATTAAGAGATTCCTTGTTTTCAACAAATTACAGACATCATTATATGTGTTGGTGGTATTTTTCTTGGGCTAATAATCCTTTAAATATCCTCCCAAGAAATCCAAAATGTGTCTAGGTGGCTTTATATGAAGTCAAATATGGACTCACATAACCAAAAATGTATTCATCTAGTTGTTCGATCTTTGTTATCTAGACAACCATCCTTGAGTTGATAAATAATAGATCGTTCCTCTAGTAATGTTCAAGAAGGTTAGTTGGACTACCATCTAACACTATTGTTGAATTATAAAACCATAATATTGATTTGTTAGTCATCAAATAATCTCAATTGGATATGTCCAACAATATTGTACTTAGATGATGCTTTCAAGTGATTGAACCTATGGGACACCTTGTCACCTCAACTAGAGTAACGATGAGAGTTAGAATCACGTTAGTAGTTGTCATATTGGTATGCACTTTCAACTCGTCTATGATTATCGATAGAGGGAGATTCTAATACCAATAATCTCTTCAAGATTCTCTTTTCCAAGTTTTGAAATATAGAAAAATAAAACAATAAGTTCCCATGTTTCTTTTTGCTTAATTGGGTCATTGCAAGTCTCCTCAAAACATAAATGTCTCTCACACAAGGCCCATTCCATGCATTCAAGATTTTGTCACAAGTGAAAATTGATTAGACAATACAAGGATTTTCAAGCATGTGAGTAGGAAATTAGTGACCTCCATGTTTCCACAAACTTATTAGCTTCCCAAAATCACATGCCGACATTGAACCAACTATGGATGTGGTTGGAATCATGACAAGCCATGTCTTTTGCTCTATTAACTTATGTCTTTATTTCAAACTCAAGTTAAATTGTATTTCTTGTAGTCACATCCCATTAGTAGAAGAGTTCAATCCAATGATCTTGTTTTACTCTATGAAAGATGAGCACATGTAAATCTTAACCAAGGAGAAAGTTTATATTTATATTGATGCCTTCTATTGCAAAAGCAAAGTATAGGCCTTCATCATAGCTCACGTGATATTACAATAGTTGCACGTTAGAGATAGATGAAAGGAAACGAAGGATAATTGTTATCATTATGGAGTTGGAGGAGATGGTCACATTCAAATGGATGATAACATAAGAGGAAGTGGTGTGGACTAACCATTTAGCCCACTACATTCTACGTTCAATACATATAGGATGTCCAATGTCATAAAAAAGAGATTTGACACTATAAAAGAGACTTAATATTGTGGTGTCCCTTTCATGTGAGTGCATGCCTCTTAACACACCACCCTTTTAGCACACGACCCCTTTTAGCCCACCCTTTTGAGACGCATGTAGCTAGGCCAGCCCAAAATGGGTACCTTTGTATCTCTATAAATTGAACGATAAGTAAGAAGCTAGGCAAGCTGGTTTGGTTTCCTTCTATGTGCATTTCACATCATTGGTGGAGAAGCGGGGTAAAATTTTAGCCATTACCACCTCGTTCATGGCATCCCAATTCCCTCCCATCGACGTCGATACCCCGATGGACCCCATCACTGTCACATCACCTTTCGAGCTAGTCGGATGGGATTTCATGGGACCTTTTCTCGAAACCTCGAGGGGCAACATGTATATCCTGGTCATAACAGAATACCTCACCAGGTGGGCTGAAACTGTTGCCTCCCAACTCTTGCAGAAGGTAATTTTTCAGCATGGTTGCCCTGTCCAACTCTTATCGGATCAAGGCCGCCAATTCCATGAGGATGTCCTCAAGTTGTCACAACTCAACTAGGTGTCCAACAAGTGTTTACGTCCCCGTACCATTCGCAAACAAATGGCCTAACCGAACGCCTCAATAAGACCCTCAAGCAAGAGATTGCCGCTTACATCAATCCATGCCACAAAACCTGGGATCAAATCTTGCCTTTTGTCACCCACACCTACAATACATCCGTACAGGCATCAACACGAATAAGCCCTTTTCGAGCACTCTATGGGCGCGACCCTCGGCTCCCACTAGAATCGTCCATTGACGTCCATTCCAAACCTACCAACATGGATAGTGCCACTTGGGGTCTCTATCTCCAACAAATGCTCCCCCTCCTTCAACAAGCTAGCTCCCAAAATCTACAAATCGCACAACAACGTTAGACGCGGCACTACGACGTGGGTCGAATTACCCCAACTTATGCTGATGGAACCAGAGTGCTTGTTTACTTCCCGGTCCGGGGGTGCGGTCTCAGCGAATCCCTCATGCACTGATTGATCGGTCCGTTCACTGTAGTTTGCGCCATCAAACCCACTACTTACTTTCTCCAGCGTGATTCCAACGGTCGATTCACCTCCGCGCATGTTGCCCGTATCAAGCCCTATATTACCCCACGCCTATCTTCTCACACCCTTCTTTTCCCCATGTTGTAAAACTCCTTGTTTTTCTCAGGGGGAAAATGTGGTGTCCCTTTCATGCGAGTGCATGCCTCTTAACACACCACCCTTTTAGCACACCACCCCTTTTAGCCCACCCTTTTAGCACGCCCTTTTGGGACGCATGTAGCTAGGCCGACCTAAATTGGGTACCTTTGTATCTCTATAAATTGAATGATAAGTAAGAAGCTAGGCAAGCTAGTTTGGTTTCCTTTTATGTGCATTTCACAATACTAATCATATTTTTATAATTTATTAATGAATGATTGTTCTTTTCTTAGTGAATTTTTTTTTTTTTAATTCTTTTTCAAAATATGAATTAATTATTATTATTTATATTTATTTTGCAAAACGAATGGTTTTATAATATCCTTAGGGCCATTTCATATTCTCGAATATTATGAATATCACGTATGTGTCAATCTATGGTTGTAAATAGCAACGGGCCTAGTTCGGTTCGGTGTCTTGGCCTTGAAACCAAACCAAACCATTTATTTATAATAAAAACCAAACCAAATCGTTTACGGAAAATTTAGAACCAATCCAAACCAGTTTATCATATATTAAAACCAAACCAAACAATTTTTTAGAGATATTGATTATCATACATATTATGAATTTGTGTGAGAAAATCATCATAAAGTTGGTTATCACACTTATCATAAATTTGATAATCATACATCAAAAGGAGACTCTACTTATAATGCATATAAATTTTAATAAGTTAGAGCCTAGAGGTTTTAAATTAAAAGTTGAAAGTTAGATCCTAGAGATGAAATTTAAGAATATTTTTTAACCTATAAACCTTTATTTCACGAACACACCAAGCACAAACTAGGACGGAGCACGAATGATGGGGCTACTAAGATGAAGATAAAGGAGACAAGATGGGGCGAAATGAGAATACTAGATTGATGTGTCAATGACTGGCGTTGTATCCCTTGAAAGGGACCAAGGAGGTTACAAGTATTTATACATGCTCAGAGATTGAATATCTCTAGAATATACTCATCTAGAATTTGTCGTACAATATTTCTAGAATATACTAACGACTAGAATATTCTGATTTTGAAATATATTATATGCTAGATTATAGAATACTAAAATGCATTATACAAATGCATGCTCATATCAAAATGGTTGAGCATGACATCTTGTAGATGTGAGGTTGCAAGTTCAATTCTCACTAACTACGTATTTGACGTCATTGTGATGTGACACTTTAAACCTTTAAACCAAAACCGATAAACCACTAAACCAAAACCAAACCAAACCGGATCATAACATTTGAAACCAAACCAAACGGTTTATTTATCTTTGAACCAATAAACCGTTAAGTTGCGGTTTAACGGTTCGGTTCGGTTTGAGCCGAAACCAGGCCCATTGCTAGTTGTAAATATTAGAGCTATTGCTCAAGACCAAACTCAAATTAAGAGCATGCCCCTTATTTCCTTACTCTTGTCACTTGTGTCATGCTTAATATAAGCTTCAACTAACATACTCAATACACACTAACAATGATAGATTATATAAACAAGCGCCCATCTTTTATCATCAATCTTTGGTTTGATACCACTAATTAAACTATTCAATTGATCCATTGCCAAATGGATAAAGCATAGCTCAAGTGGAAATAATTGGCATTAGAACAATAGGGTCAAGGGTTAGAAACGTGTTAGCGGCAAATTGCAATAAAAAGAAACTGATGAGTTATCATGCAATAAGCAACAACAAAGAAGTGAGTGATATATACAAAAATGTCAATGAACATTTTGTTGGCATTAGGTGCCAATGTGAGTACAAGAACAAGTGCATGCATAAGTGGTACATCCTAAAATATTCTCTTAATACACGAGAGCTTCCTAAAGCTATATAATGAGCGAGGGAGCTCATTGTCAAGTTGCTTACTTTGGGAATTTGAATACCCACGCATTGATGAGAAACTTGATCATGTGCTAGTGAATCATGAGGGCACATGGGAGGCAAACGACAACCAAGGTGACATGATTGTTAATTGTAGACTTACCACACCAAAACACTAGGATATCCCCATTACACCCTTCTTTCTTTTAATCTCATCGCCCAATGTAAAAGGGCTTTTCAGTTTATGTAATTCAATTAAGTCAAGTTATTTTGCCAATTTTGATGTACCTTCACTGAATCTAAAACAACATTAATTCTCCTTGTATCTTCATTTTATATTCCCAAATTTTGTAATTGGGTAATTTGCTTCACATTTCCAAGGCCATTGTAATTTAAGTTCAAATTATAACACCAATACCCCTTGTCACTTATTCTTGAAAAGTTTGTAGGATATTATTCTAGGTTGGATTCATAGGTGACCTTTGTTGGAGGGAAGCAACATCAAGAGATGAGTTGAAGCTTTAGCAAATCAGAAATTTGGACCACACATTAAAACTCAACAACTAGTGAGACTCGAACACACATCTCTGGAATTCGTAATATCCCTGTGCCCTTTCATTGGGCGATACTCGTATTTAGGTGGAACCCGTGCATTGTAGAGAACATGTTCATGCGATAAGACAAAATATCATATGGACTTTTTTTCTTTTTTCTTTTTTTCCAAAAAAGATACTACATTAGTATTAGAAAATGGCATAAGGCTAAACATACAAGATATACCACCGATCCCCTATGTTTTTCTAAATTCTAACCATCGGCTTAAATAAATACTTTGGTGTTGAGTAAAACCACTCCACCTTATCAAAAAGTCGTCTATAAAATATACTAATGTCCCAAATGACATGAAACTACAAACACTTAAGCTCCGCTTGATGCGTATTACTTTTTATACTGTCCAACAACCCTCTGAGATTATGCACAATCTCTATCCAAATTCCCGAATTTTTTGGGCATGTCTTTCAGTCACATTTTGAAATGCCTTCAAACATCGAGCCTTCCAAATATACCAAATTGTAATACTACTTACCAATTGCCATATTTGAGGTTTATCAGTTTGTATTTGTGGATTCAGAGGGATCAATTTTTTTTTCTATCAAACCATGTCTCATCACAATAGCATTTGCAACCTCCTCTTGTTCATATACATAGGTTTATCATGTACCACCGCCCATAATATTGCACCCCATGTATACACTACTCTAGAGATATATTGGAGTTAATAATTTTATGATTCATTTCCGTATGTCCAGAGCAAACCACAACTCCACAAACAATGTTTAGCAGTCTCTATTACATATGTACAAAAAGGGCACATCTTGTTTACATTTCCTTTTCACCGCCCATTATTTGGTATAACATTATGATCCAACAACCATCGAAAACAAGCAATTTTCCTACTCATCTTTATACCCCATAACCATTTCCAAAATTGTTTGAGATGTTGTGGAGAAAGTCCATTTCGTCTCCAAACAAAATTTGCAGTTGGTTCTTTCCATGATCTAGAACCTAATATTTTCCTACCAATCTTCACAGAATATTGAAAGAAAGGCACGTATTTGATGTGATCTTGCACCCGCACCTTCCAATATAGTTCTCCAGGATCCCAAGTTAATCTAGATATTGATCTCCTTTCCATAATCCAAATCCTCCAAAAATAATTCACCTTTTGAGGATTCAAGTCTGAGACCTAATTTGATCCATCATTTGCAATCACCCTCACTTCTTTATGCAAACAAAACCTAAACAAATCATTTTCCTTATGTGTAAAGATTAACTACCATCATCTTGTACATCAAAACTCATACACTCTTGTTCAAATATCGTGTGGACTTGACCACACTAAGGGACAATTTCCAAGAATGATCAAAGCTTGTAGATGGATGAAGGCATGACCAATTGCTTATTTACAAAGAAGAATTAGTGGAGCAGAAAATTGGCCCACTCCCCATCAATGCAACAATTTCTCAACATTGCTAATCAATATATGCTCGCATAACATTTAGAACACAATCAAACATTGTAGAATACACAATCATTAAGTAGAAACATATTGTGCCCACATATAGTGTATGTTTACAAAGGTCGTGATGATTCAAGATAAGGTGCCCAACTTAAAGAAGACCAAATGAGTGTCAATATTTGATCTACTAGCTCCCATAACTCATCATCGACAAGCCATCGTGGTTGGTCCAAGCTCCCGATAGTCCTACTCAATATTTAACACACAAACGCATATTCTCATTATAACTTGTCCAATCAACCTCACAAGATAGTAGCACATTAGTACGAATAAGATAAATGCTAGAAGGTAAGAAGTGGCAAGTAAACCCGGACCCAGGGAAGCTGCAATCTGATTGTAAGCTTTGGATAGTTGACAACAAGCCCATATGTGATCTGGATTGGGATCCACTAGAGGTGTGGTGGCAGAAACCGGGAACGGACAAACTTGAACGGTTTTTCGAGTACACTACCAAGCTAGGAAGGCAAATCATTAGATCTAAATCGATGGGTGTTGCCCTAACTCGCAATAGCTGGAAGGATAAAGGCATTTCTGATGGCTGTTTGAAGTCGTTTTGGAGGAGGCTATGGGCGTTCGATATGCCAGAAAAAATAATGCTTTGGTTGTGGCTTCTTAGTCACAAAGTTGTACCAGTGGGGGAGTGGCTTAGGTGTCGCAGTGGTGAGGCTGGATGCAAAATTTGTGGTCACCCTTTGGAATCAATTCCTCATTGTTTTTGGAATTGTAACGAGGCTATTAACATTTGGGTAGAAGTCTCCGGATAGTGGCAACATGCGGCGTGAATGGGAGAGTTGTATGGGGGTCCGTACAGGGGCTGAAGTTATCAGGGGAAGGTTGGGCTGAACAGTTAAACCCTCACGGACATGGATTTATAGTGCAAGGTGTTTCAACGGGCTGGAGTTCGACCTGGCACTAACTTAGAACTTTTTGAAGAGATATGGAGGATGGTGGCTTGTTTATCGGTCTGGCACATTTGGACCAACTGTTGTAAGTTTGTTTTTCAACAACAAAAGATCCCTAGTGGTGAGGTATTAATAAATATCTGGTTTGAGTTGGTCTCTTGGCTGTGGGGACGATACGACTCGATTAAGGGGGAATCTGATGCAGCCGAAAGATCTCGATCAAAGTTCTTGCTGAAATGGGGTAATTCTCCTATGGTTGGCAGATCATCATCAAGGCCTCAATGGCACTACCAAGCAACCCGATGGTTGTTTCCCCCAATATTTTCCAACAACGTCTAGGTGCTGTAAATTTGTATAGTTATGGTACAAATAACTAGGTTATTGGAGTTGTTTGGATACGTTTGTTGAAAATGAGGTGGGGACTATGTCCGCTTTGGTGGGAAGGCCAGAGTGAGGGCTGTTGAGAGGAATTTTGAGAGTTCTATGATGTAATTTTGTTTGCTAACTAATGCGACGCAGTATTTTTTTGGAAAAAAGAAAAAGAAAAAAAAGAAGATAATGAAACCACATTTTCTTCAAACCTTAATATACCAATCATAGTATGTAATATACTCGAATGCATTGGCAAACATTATTTTTCATACGAATGTAAACAAATGCATATGTTATCAAAACATTGTTATGTTTTTTTTACACTTTTTACCTTAAAAAAAACTTATAATAAATAATGAATACAAAAGTATGGTATTTACCATACTTTGAGGGTGTTTACCATATGTACTCGAATGATTGAAACATTCTCGAATGCGAATGCACGTATGGTTCATACTATTTCTACCAATGCTAATCAACAATGAACATCAATTACAAATACAAGTGCATGATGCAAAGCCACATATGCATCCACAAAATGCCTCACAACAAAAGTCAATACACATATGCACCCAATAAGCATCTTGTTTGTGCATACCTAACTAAAGAGTCATTATTTTTTAAAACAATGCTTAATACTAAGCATTTTAATAGTAAGCAACCATACGGTAACTCAAAACATTACAATCTACATTGAAACTATAAAAATAAGGTATCGTATACGGTATCAAGTACATGCACATCATAACACATAAGAAGGATTCACATTTAACAAACACCACCCTTTCAAGGTTTGTTTGCCAAATCATAAAATTTGTAACTAACAAGGTAAAGCGAATGGTCAAAATGTTAATAATTCAACAATTAAATGCTACAACCTACATGACAAAGTTCCATTAAAAAGCAATCAAATTGTTCACCACAAATAAAGAAGTTGTGAATTCAACTTGTGCATAACCGAGGGTTATCTTGGGAAATAATGAAACTTGATGGGGTTTGAGCCCAAAAATAAAGCCTACCCACTTCAACTAGGGTAAGCAAAACGATAAAGAAAAATGAAATAGACTTGATAATTATAGGTTCAACCAAAGAGGTTGTTAAAATCTATTATAAGAAAAGTTGTTTCTTCCATTTTAACTTACTAGGTTATGCATTAATGCTTTCTAAACATTAGATACTTCTATTTCTTATGCTAATCAATGCACTTATTCTTGTCCATATGTTGCTAGTTGCCCATTTTGTTGCCTTTACAAAATTGTACGATGCAAACACAAAGAAAACTCTGATATACATGCATGTAAACACACACATACATAGTGTATGGATGTGTATAGCTATATGCATTGCACAAACCACACACACATACACGTGATGATTTAAAAGCCAAACACAAAAAACACAAGTTATCTATAAATACACAAAATGGGTGAATTCACATGTTGCTAAAGAACCACATAGCCACTAGTGCCAAAATTTGGGAACCAATCCTGCAGTTTGCACAAAATGCATATATAAATCCATGTTGTCTTAAGGTTATGAGCTGAGTAAGGTAAATTGGAAGATTTATGAAAACTCAATGACAAATATAAATGTAGATTATAAGCGTTATTATTAAAAATGGATTGAAACATTTGATATCTTGATATAAGATTTGTATTGATGCATACTTTTGTGGGGACCTTGATAGATAATTTACTACACTATTTAGAAAGGGGATTACAATTTACAATATGAGAATTGGAACATGAGAATCTTACTTTAGTTGTAAATTATAATGTAGTCACAATTGACTTTGGGAAGACTGAGAGACTTATAGCTTTATTAGATGCATTATTTATACTAGACCTAATGAGATATAGCCATCTAAAAGCTCCGAGTTTAAAGGTTATTATAAGATTCATGGGTATGCATGACTTGATAAATCTATGTTTGTTTATTGTTGAAGAGGAATGAAGATGCCAAGTTTGAAGCAAGAATTACCACAATCCTAAATCCTATTCAATTGTTTTTTGCTTTAATGTGAAAGTAAGAATGGATCATATACATAGGGAATACGAACGATAAGTAGAGATTGAAAATTTGTGGAAATCCTCAAACACAAGCTAATGTTATTGGAAATTTTATTTTGTATGATTTGATTCGCACATCCGACAATTATGATGATTATGTTGACAAGAGATTATGTGCCAAAGCACAATGTGAAAGATTTGCCTTTATAAATTATAATTTGCCTTTGGCATCTTGTCTAAGTCTTGGATATATAAACGTGATTGGCATGTATGAGAAAAGCTTGTGGTTAGGAACTTCGAGGTTCTGAGCTTGAGTGTTGTGCAACTCCTACAAGAATGGCTTTTCAAGAGCAACAAACCATGGCTTTACAACTTTGAGATTGTCTCTTTCTTCACAATACCAAAGCATTCATTACATTATCTTTTTTTTCATAATGCAAAGAAGAAGTGCTATTGAAGGCAATGCTGGAAAAACATTTTGCACATTAAACTTATGCCCACATGAATGTGCCATTTTAACTAGCAAAAAATGCGTACACACAATGCAAGAAACAAGGTATATACAAAGTTAGGACACTAACTCACAAACTAAGTGGTCGGCTCTAACTTGCAAAGATGATGAAAAAGTTTCATTACTATGCCTAAATTTCATCATAGATGCACGTCCCTTGATCATGATGTGTCACTTAAAATATTTTGTAATAGTGTTATTTTACAATTCATAAATTAAAAGAACCTCATATGTGTAAATGTGACGTCTAAAACATACTCTTGACTAAACTATAGGATTTGTTGAATCAAAGACTTCATCACGTATTTATATTTTGTGTTCAACAATTTGTTAAGCAAGAAACTAATGTCAATGGTATCATAAGTGTAGAAGGATTGACATACCATTTGGAGTTCTCAAGTCATTATCATTGCCACTATCTCATAATCTCATTTACAAAGAAATTTCATTTATGACCTTTCATACACAATCAAAAGCTATGGATTGAACCCATTTAGAAGGATGGGATCAATGAACAACGCACACACAAACACACATAGTGCACACACACATCAACTTTTCTCCTTTAAATAATTTAAAAAGCATATAAGTGTGTCATTTTGTTTTAAAAATTAGATTCCTCATCAGAAATTTATGTCATAGTAAAATGTAATGGGTTTGCCTTTCCATATCTCGATGATCCGTCATTTACACATTTGAATTTAATGTGCAAAAATTCATTGTCCCTAACTGTAAGAGAGAGATAGATATAGAGAGAGTGATCTAACCTCTACAAGGGAAGAATATACGAAGCATGAGGCTTAGCTAAGCCCACATCGAGGATCATTATCTCATTTGTCTTATGGCTATTGATGCTACATGCAAACCATCAATTAACAACCACAAGAAAGAGAGACAAGAAGGGTACTCGTAGTCAAATCGGCGACCTTGCAATGTCAGTACCATGCATAACCTTGCCATCGTCTTATTTCTACAATTAAAGAACTTCTTTTGTGATAAATAATGCACATGCACCCGAGGAGAAAGGGTTATGAATTCTTTAACATGAGTAAAAGTTGGAAAAACTAGCATTAAAAATTAACGGATTAAAAGTTATTGATAAACTCTAATTAAGATATCGAGCCATATTGAAGACCATCTCAACATGAAACTTTGTCCATGATAGCTAGTACACCATACGTTTTAAGAGTCCAATTCACAATCTTGGGCTTCTTCTCCTTCGTTTCGTTTTCATACTACATGAAGCGCTAGCGAGTGGGGATAAAAGCATGCAAAAGTTAATGATTAAAACGGAATCTTGAGACATGAGGATGCCATCTTTCCAATAACAAATTTTTTATAGAATAATGTTCTAAAATACTAGAAGATTGCATAGATATGTGGAAAGAAAAACCACTTATATATAAATCAAGTAGGGGAGAGAGAGAACAATCCCTTAAGCTTTATCAATTATGGAAGGAGGGAGATCAATCCCTTGGGGAGAAATCTCTATGCGTTTCAAGCATAAGGTACCAACTCCTTGGGAAGAACCCCCTAAGAGCTTCAAGCATAAGGTATCTCCTTATGACAATGATAATTCTCTTGGAGGTTTGGAGTTAGAGAGCTTGTCCGGTGACGAGAACTCTCTTCGAGCTTCAAACCTAGAGATGAGCTCTGATACCATACTACTCTCTCCACCTCATTTCTTTAGTTCAACAAGTGTAACAAGTTCTATTTCATCATGGAGCTCAGATAATAGACCTCAATATGTATCCCCAACACATTCCCTAACACATTCTCCCTCAATTTCACGCTCACACTCAACTTCCCCTAATATAACTATGATTCCTAATAGCAAGTCCCCTATGGACGTTGGTGAAAACAACATGGAGGGCAATTCGTGTGTGCCTTTCGTTTGGGAAGAGTCACCCGGTAAATCGGCTATTTCCACATGGAAGCAACTCCAGTTATACAATGAAGTTTCTACACCATCTCATTCATTAAAATTGCCACCAAAGTTACTAGCTCCATCAAAACGAGAACCTTGTCGACAAGATCAACGACGACTAGGGGGCAACTTTTCCTCTTCCTCATCATCCCTAGTGATGATGCAACGTAGTTGTCTCTCTTGGAAACTACCCAAGAAACACAAACTTCTGAGGCTATGCAAGTCAATGTCATCGCGCTCTACTTATCCCAAGGCCCCCTTGACTACCAATACAATTGCGACCACAACTAGCAACACTTGGGGTGTCCCCAAGAAATTCTTCCAACAGAGCAGAAGTCTCAATGGGCGGGCGACCATGACAACGAAGACCAAGAAATCCGATATTGCGGACAATATCATCAACAAGGATGTTGCTCCCAGTGCCGATGCCGATGATGACGTTAGTAGTGTCGATAATGACATCCTCGAGAGGCAAACACATGCACCCACGGGGCGACGCCACGCGTTTATCCATCACGGTGAGCTCACATGTATTCAAACACATCACAAACTCATAAAACTATGTAAAACTTTATTCAACAGTGCTAGGAGTAGCCACTTCCTCCTCCACCACCACCACCACCATAGCCACAGTCAAGAGAAGAAAGTTCATACTGCTCAAAAACAGACTCTTCATGACATGAATTCTACTTCAAACAAAAGGTTTTTCTTTGAGAAAACAGGGCCTACTTTAGTGGGTTTGAAGGTCATGAAGCCAAAGATCAGCCCAATTGCATTGGCAGAGGAGAAGCTAAATGTAGAGAGGGTAGATGCATGGCTAAATAGCATCAATCTCCATGGGAAAGAAGAAGCTATATTTTCCCCTGTTTCTACACAATATAGTGAGCCTTCTTGCTCACCTGATGTATGGAAATGTAGCATCAAGTTTGATGAGAGCCAGCCTTCTTCTCCCAAAAGAATGCAACCACCTTCCATGGATGGTATGGACCATGTTTCCCTTAGTGGTGTCCCCCATGGCAGAAGGGGAACAGAGCAAGAGGATAGTGATGATGATGGCCATGTCCTTGAACATAGGGACAATAGTAGTGATCCTGATCATTGTGATGGACATGGTTCTAGTCATGGTGGTTCTCAAGTTCATGGACACGGTGATGATCATGGTGGATCTCATGGTTATATCCATGGAAATAGTGATAGTCATGGTCATGGTCATGGTGATAGTCAAGGTCATGATGATAGTCATGGACATGGACATGCAACAAACATGTCAATCTCTAGTGACTTTTCTTGTCAAACCAAGCCTTCATTTATCATAACATCCTCTCCTTGTAAATCATACAATGTTACACATGATGATGATGACGATAATGATGAGATGTCTCCAAGGAAGAAGGTATTGTTGAGCATATTGTCCATGGTTAGAATAAGGAACAAATTTGGTAAAATGATCAAACTAACTTCTCCCAAAATTACCCACATGGCCCCATCACCAACACCAACACCAACACCACCTAAAATGACAACTAAGAGAACTAGTGCTACTAGTTTTAGTGACATCGAGGTTCACAGTACAATGAACTCTCCATGGATCCTTGACTTAGGGCCAAACCATGAAATGAAAAAGGATGGTTGTAAGGTCCATTACATGTTAAGCTCAACCCAATTGGTGAAACTTAAGAACATTGTTGTACGGAAAGTGAGCTTTAAGAAAGGTAGATGCAATGAAGTTTATAATAATGGTGACATGTGGTCACCTTCTTTGGCGACTTACCTCTACAATCAACAGAAAGAGAAGGAAGAAAAAGAAGCACTCGAGGAGAATAATGATCCGGGTATCATGTCAGTTCATTCAACTTCAGCTTCCTTCAGGCTACACCTTGATAGGATCCCTTTAAGCTCAACTAGAAACCAATCTAGCCCTTATAACATCGACCTTCGGTAAGCAAACAATCAAATACAACAAAAACTTCTATATTGTTTGTTATATTACATTTGGATTGGATATTTGTTTTCTATGGATGCAATTATATTAGAATCAATTTGTCCTAGGATTCAAACTTTGTTTATTGGTTGAACTTAGATTATAGTTAGTGTGTACACTAGGATTTGGGTTTATTGGGTGATATATGACAACTTTGAGAAAGGAATTGTATCAATAAATACATGAAGAGAGTTCAAATAAAGAGACACACATGGTTAGTACACAAAGGGTAGATGAATACAATTAGTATACAATGGATGAGATAGAGGAGTGTCGCTAGGAGCATAGTTAGTTTTTCAAGTAGAACTACCAACCCATGTATTAGAATCGAGCAAATATTTTGATCACAACTTTTAGTTGAATTACTTTAGCGATAATGTAAGTGCACACCATTGGTATTATATTGTGTGTGTGTGTGTGTCTAATAGTAAGAGATAAACCCTATTTTTCATTCCAAAATTCTAACACAATGCTCTTGTTGGGATTGGCTCGATTCAGGTGAAATAAAGCTACACGTGCATGGAAGCAAAAAAATGCATTTCAAACCAAATTGTCAGCCAAGTGCTTTCTCTTCACAAGCTTGAACAAATATCGTCATATGATTTGCTTAATAGATAAGTACATAATATTTTTCTCCTTTAAAGAACCCTTTTGAGATCGAAGGTCTCATCAGAGGTAGAGATCATATCATTGTCTAGATGAAATGATCTAACGAATACAAAGATTGTAATAATTGAGTTTAGATTTCTAAAGAGGTCTACATCTCAAGACGAATTTCTCAAATAAGAATATGAAAACAATACTACCAAAGTTATTATCGAGTTTGAGAAAAGATATTCGACTTTCTTACATGACAATGCATTGTAGTGCAACTGCATCATTTATGAATATGAACTTCTTAACCAATTTGCAAGACTTGCAAAGGGTTGAAATTACACACACATAATTATACATGAATGAGCAATTACAAATAGATGATAGTCGACTTTATTCTTGTGGAGTAAATAAATGGAGACCTTAAATAATGCAATACTTCTTTTGCAACCACTTCTATTGAAAAATTTGATTACCACTTTAAAATTATCTTTCCACCACTATTTTATTATTTAGAAAGGTAGCGGATGAATATAGACATAATGTGTCATGAGCTACCTATGTACAACTCTGAAACAATTGGGCAGTATTTGGGTTAGATATAAAGCCATAGATTGCCTCACTATCTAGAAACATAAGAAACCAAAGACTTGAAATAAACGATCCATCTTATATTATGTGTGTTTGTGATGATGTTTTGTTGAAGATACAATGATAAGTGTCCCATCATGATATGGTTGAGGAAGTGGTTTGAATATGATTTTTTCAAACGCAATTGAACACGTACATATATTGGTATCTAAGACCTTGGATTTAATGGATATTATATAGCGAAGTAGGTGTTAAGATTTGAGATATTTGGGTATCAGGTGCAAGTTTAAGATCTAACGAGGTGAGTGTTATGTTGCATTATAATTTAGGATACTATATTTATGGAGAGTGTGGCAAGGTGGGTTGAAGCATCGTTTGTTGATTTAAGACTTTAAGGTTAAGTTGTCATTTATTTAATTGAGTATTATTCTATAAGATATTATAGACTTCTCAATTCAAACTTTGCACCCGAAAAGTCTTGTACTTTTCCAACATATCGAATAAATATACAAGTGTAATATTTTCAAAAGGCTATACACACCTCACATTTGTAATGGGAATAGTGAATATGTTTATTTTGAATCTTGCTATTCCACTTCATCACATTTCACCATCTATTGTATCATATTTGTTTGGTTGCATACTCTCGCCTAAAGATTGGAATCATAAACATGCTATGGTGGAATGCTTAGATTCTCATGTTGAGTTTCTATGTTCTTCACTTGCTTTGGCTCAAAGGTATAACTTTACCAATAGTTTCATGTGCTTTTATTGTTTGATTGAACATAACAATAATTACTTGGGTGCAACTTCGTCCTCTACATTAATTAATCATATGTGAGAAGCACAACAAGTGTTCATAAGAAGTGTTTGAAATATTTAATCAAGCATAAAGAATATTCAAAGTCTAGAAAAAGGTTGAATTGGCATGTTCCTTTATCCAAGGTATATTCTATCGACAATTTTCTTTGTTAAATGTCTTTACTTTGTGGTTGGGCAAGCACATAACTTATGGTTTGATTTATGCAAATTACCAACACAAACTAATGGTATTGAGAGAACCTTAGTATCCAATTGGTGGAGGACATATTAGAGACTCTTTATACCATCTTTAATTATGTTGTAGCAACACCTTCCCATAATACCGAACTACAAGAAACCAATGTTGGTCACTTCAAAATCTGGAGGTTTGTAGGGGTTCATATTAATAATGTTAATTCTAGAACTAAAATTGAGCATTATATGAATTTACCCCCAACTACTACAGATAAAGAACCCCCTCAATGGTGGTGGGGCAATAAGTCATCGTTGCCTCGCATGTTTAAGTTGACTTGTGATTACCGTGCCATACCAACATCATGGTACCAGTTGAGGGAGCTAACTCAATCGTAAGGTATACATTTGATGATAGGATTAAGTTGCACTCATCCAAAATTCAAAGCTGAAATTTGCATATGATCATGGATGCAGAGTTTGGAGCATTTAAACATTTCTATGCCAAATGATTTTCATAAAGCCTTTGGAGACCCAAGTTTGACATTGGTGGATTTAGTAGTGGAGGATGAAGTGGTAAAATATATGTTGCATGATAATCATCGTTGAAGTATGTACAATTAAATTCGTGGTGCATTTACAAAGCACTAGATTTTTGAGGATAAGAATCCCTGAAGGCAAAATTTTCTTATATGACTTGATTTCATTCATTCATTCGAATGCCAATATTGGTCTTGCATGTTTGATTGGACTTGGAGTTTTTCAATGTTGCACTTTGGCTTTGTATCTTATTAGTATTATTGTGTTAAACACAAAACTTTTGCATTGTGTATAGTTGGTGTTTATCAAAATGTTAGAAGCCAAGCTTTGGGTTTATTTCTTGTTGGTAATTCTTAAGTTGTTTTAAGTGTTGGGAGTATGGTGGGGGACGAGTAGCTGTTTCCGAAGCCAAGCGAGACAACGTCATAGGTAGCGAAGGCAACGATGGTGGGGTTTATGGTTGCAGAGAGTGCCCCGAACACAATAGAGCGGTACCGAGTTTCCCTTGTTGGAGAAGAACGATGGAGACGGACGAGCTGCTGTTTTGCCTTACTTGCAGAGAAAAGTCGAACAGCACACAGACGGGGGAAAAAAGAACACACAACAACTTTTTGGGGGCGGCACAAGAAACCCTCATTTCTATTAGTTTTTATACTTATGCGTAAATAGTAAGAAATAACATATTTGGCCTTTTCTTACTATCAATCTCCCACTAAAAGGCCAAACTAGGGATCAACAAAGCTGATGGGAAGATTGAACAAGACCTACATATCCTACTTGATGAGTATGTTACAAGAGCACTGTGTAATCTCATGACCTAAGTAATCCCCATCAAGTGGCAGCAATGCTCTAGTGCTTCATGTGGTAGAACTTTGGTCAATGCATCTGCAGCATTTTCTTGAGAAACAACTTTCTCAAGACTGATGTAGCCAGCAGCTATGCATTCTCGAATGAAGTGATATCTCACTCCAATGTGCTTGGTCTTTGCATGGTATACTGGGTTTTTAGCCAATGCAATGGCACTCTGACTATCACAAAATAGTACGGGTACAAGCTTAGATATGCCCATGTCACAAGCTAATCTGGACAGCCATACGGCTTCCTTACAAGCTTCACTAGCTGCGACATACTCTGCTTCTGTAGTGGACAGAGCAGTACATTTTTGGAGACGAGATCTCCAAGATATCGCACCTCCCATAAACTGAAAAATATATCCTGAAGTGGATTTTCTGTTGTCAGAGCAGCCAACATAATCAGAATCTGTATATCCGATGATGGATACATTTCCACCACCTAAACATAGACACCTATTCTTAGTGCCACACAGATATCTTAAAATCAGTTTAACTGCCTCCCAATGTTTATTACCAGGATTTGACATAAATCTGCTCACAGCTCCCACTACGAAAGCAATGTCTGGCCTGGTCGCTATCATAGCGTACATAAGACTCCCGACTGCGGATTGATAAGGAACCTTGGACATAGATTTCTTGTCTTCATCAGATGTGGGGCAATCACATGTGCTCAGTTTTACATATGTAGGCAAAGGGGTGCTCAACGGCTTTGCATTCTCCATATTAAACCTCTTTAGCACTTTCGATATGTACTCAGCTTGAGACAAGTAAATGCATCGCTTACTCCTATCACGAGTGATACGCATACCAAGAATATGTTTTGCATCTCCCAAATCCTTCATGTCAAAGTTCTGGCCCAAGTTTTTCTTTAACGAGGATAACTCATCCTTGTTTTTACCAACAATAAGCATGTCATCAACATATAATATCAAGGTGATAACACTCCCATCTGAACAATTTTTTGTATAAAGACATGCATCCTCATTGCTTCTAATATATCCTTGAGTCTTCATAAAAGCATCAAATTTCTGATACCATAACCTCGGGGACTGCTTAAGCCCATACAGACTCTTCTTGAGTTTACATACCAAATGTCCTTTTCCCAATACTTCATAACCTTCTGGTTGTTCCATATAAATGTCCTCATCAAGGTCCCCATGCAAGAAGGCAGTCTTCACATCCATTTGGACAAGTTCCAAATTCTGATTTGCAGCCAATGAAAGCAACATACGTAATGTAGTCATCTTAACTACAGGAGAAAAGGTTTCATCAAAATCAATTCCATATTCTTGTTTGAAACCTTTGGCAACCAAGCGTGCTTTATACTTTGGAGAAGCACTATCAGATGTATGCTTATACTTGTATACCCATTTGCATGGCAATGCTTTCCTGTCCTTTGGCAAAGGTACTAAATCCCAAGTACCATTTTTATAAATGCTGTCCAATTCACTTTGCATGGCCTATTTCCATTTCGCATGGTCATTTACAGATATGGCTTCATTGTAACATGAAGGCTCACCGACATCTGTTAGCATTACATAATCAGCAAACTTACTAGGTGCCTTGGGGACACACATAGATCTCCTCAATGAATCCTGAACCTGAGTGCCATCAGGTTGTGCATGAGAAACATCATTCTGAGCATCATCATTATGAGCATAAACATCATCTTGCACATCATTGTGCTGAGCATCATCATTTTCGGCATCTTCATCCTGACCAATAACAGGTTTTTGTGACTGCCCACATGTAGAAGCATCTACATCAGTGAGATTTTTCTGTCTTACATCAACAAAAGGCGTACTATCTTTAAATGCAACCTTCCTCACTTCTACCTCCTTCACGGTCTGTTTATGCAGTTTGTTCTCATAAAAAACAACATCACTACTTCTGACCACAGTACGTGTGTCAGGATCCCATAAGCGATATCCAAACTGCCCGTCAATTCCGTAACCAAGAAATATACATTATCTGCATTTATAGTCTAATTTCTTTCTTAAGGTTTTTGGAATGTGTACATATGCTTCGCATCCAAAAACTCTAAGATGAGCATAATGAGGTGTCTTGCCTGTCCACAACTCTTGTGCCACTTTTAGGCCTATGGTTGTGTTCGGTGATAGGTTAATCACATGGACTGCTGTTAAAACAGCTTCTGCCCAAAAACCTTGCGAGAGGTTTGCATGGTGTAGCATAGAGATAACTCTGTCCTGGATGGTTCTGTTCATCCTCTCAGCCACACCATTTTGGACAGGGGTGTAGGGAGCTGTAAACTCTCTCCGAATGCCTCTAGACTTGCAAAAGTCATCAAATTCATGAGAGGTATACTCACCTCCATTGTCTGAACGTAAGGCCTTGAGCTTTATGTCCTTTTCCAGCTCAACCGAACTAAGCCATTTTCTGAAAGTGGGGTATACATCATCCTTTCCCTTAATTGGATAAGCCCAAACTTTCCTAGTGGCATCATCAATGAAAGTAACAAAATATAGTGCACCGCCCAAAGATCTTGTGGGCATAGGTCCACAAACATCTGTGTGGACAAGATCCAATGGTTTAGTGGATGAGTTAACACTGGTCTTATGTGCACTTCTTGTTTGCTTACCATGCTGACAATGCTCACATAAGGCAAAATAAGAGAATGACAACTTAGGTAAGTGGCCATAACGAGATAGGATTTCCATGCCATTTCTTGACATGTGGCCTAAACGACCATGCCAAATGCTCGTCATTGGCTGTTCTGTGACAGCCAACAAGTGTTCCTTTTGATTAACAAATAAAGGGTAGAGGGAACCAACTTTGTTCCCTTTCGCGACAATCATATTTCCTTTCGTTATACGAAAGGATTGAGAAGCAAACATCACCTTATATCCGTTGTCATCAAGTTGACCAACGGAAATCAAACTACGAGTTAGTTGAGGAACGTGGCGTACATCTTTAATGGTCAAATGAGAACCATCACTAAAATGCATTGAGATATTTCCAATGCCAATCACATCACACTGATGTGAGTCTCCAAGTCGAACTTTCCCAAGTGACTTGGCTTCATAACATGTGAACCACTCTCTATGTGGAGTCACATGAAACGATGCACCGGAGTCCAACAACCACGTATGTGATGGGGAAAAGACCGTGTTCACCCCAGCATGTGTGCTAACATCATCTAGGACCAAGATGTCCGTCTCATCACATGTTGCATTTACTTCCTCTATTTCCACCGAGGAAGAAGGACCACTAGATTGTCTACCATGCCCTCTAGCATTATCTTTCTCCTTATTTTTTAGGGCATAACAATCTTTCTTAAGGTGTCCCTTTTTATGACAGTAATAACATTCCATATTTTTCTTCCTAGATTTGCTTCTACCTCTATCATTTCCACTACTATTTCTTGTTTGGCTCCTACTACGTTGTTGGTTCTTGCGAGGACCAACATCAGAAACATTATATGCATCTCCATTGTGTGATGCAATCACAGATTTTCTACGAATTTCTTCACCCAAAAGAGCTCCACATATGTCATTATAGACTAATTTCCCATTTGGTGCACTTGCACTAATAGCGGTGCAAAAAGTGTTCCATGAGCTAGGCAAAGTGCATAACAAAAATACACATTTCAACTCATCATCAAAAATCATTTTCTGAGCCAGTAATTGTGACCATAATGCATCAAAATCATTCAAATGAGAAGCGACACTGTCATTGTCCTTCATTCGAAGGTCATAAAGTTTTCTCATTAGATAAACTTTGTTTGATGCGGTCTCTTTTTCGTATGTACTGGATAGTTTAGTCCATAGCTTTTCAGCTGAGTCACAGTCCAAGACCGTGAAATACACGTTGTCAGCCAGGTGCAGTCTTATGGTAGACATTGCCAAGAGATCGAGCTCTTCCCAATCGTCCTTGGTCATGCCCTCGGGTCTCTTGGCTTCACCACTTATAGCTCTTAATTGCCTTCTTTGAATCAGGACATCTCTCATCTGATTCTTCCACAGGGCAAAGTTGGAGCCGTCAAATTTACGGATCTCAAGGTGGTCTTTTCCACCCATAGAGTGATTTCTATGGGAATTGAACGAACCACCGCGTGAGGTACTTGAAACCTAAGACATTTCAGAGGCAGCCATTTGGATGCTAGGTAAATAAACTTGGTCAATCCCAAATATAAGCAACTAACAATAGTTGAGACACTACTCACTACCTAGACTCAAACCGTGTTCTAGGGTAGGTATTTGTGTTCGATTGAGGACAACACCTCTCTCTTATATCAGCCAAGGCAAAAGGACTGCAACTAGGACGTAACTTCAACGTCAAAAGAAAAACTCACATCAAGTGACATCAAATGAGCAAGCATCGGGAAAACCAAATACAAGTTCTTTTACTTGTAACTTCTCACTTTGTATGCTAGAAACAGTGAGTCTTCTCTGTTTCTAGCTTTCACCAAAGGTCTACTCTTTTTTCCCAAAAGATTGGCACACAAAAAAGGAAAATGTTCAGACGAGAAGCGTACTAGATATTACCTCTGTCGAGGTCTTGAAAAAAAATAGCATGTGCAGAGGGGGGAAACGCAGAAAGGTCGGATGCTTGCTGCCACACACAGTCTCACGAGGTCCAAGCTCTGATACCATTGTTGGAGAAGAACGATGGAGACGGACGAGCTGCTGTTTTGCCTTACCTGCAGAGAAAAGTCGAACAGCACACAGACGGGGGAAAAAAGAACACACAACAACTTTTTGGGGGCGGCACAAGAAACCCTCATTTCTATTAGTTTTTATACTTATGCGTAAATAGTAAGAAATAACATATTTGGCCTTTTCTTACTATCATCCCTACTCCTCATGAGTCAGGTATGTCTCTTCAATTAGGGTGTAAGGTTAGTAGTAGGGCTACACAGGGACAACGAAACATGGTGGTGAATGAGCCAACAATGGGGAATAAAGCCTCAATGGTGGCAGCTAAAGCATCAGCGGCAAGGGGGCCGGCTGGACGGTGGGTGGAGTTGAGGTATGCATTGCAAGGGATGAGTAAGAATTGGGAGAAGCAACATGCAGAGATTTTGGGACAAAGGAAAGCAAACGACATGTGGAAAGATGTAGGGAAACACATTAGTGGAGGAAATAACAAGATATGCAAGGAAGTGGTGAATCAAACAGATAATGGGGGATTGTTGGAAGAGGAGGTTAGGGCTCCCGCCAGCGGTATGGTGGCGACGGCCTTCATAGTTGATTGTAGAGAGGACTCACGTGTGTGGGGAGAGTCAGAAGCTTGGAATAAAGAGGTCGGGAAGCAAGAGGAGGGGGGAGATCTCCCCAACCTTGATTTATGGCATATGGAGGGTGGGGGAGTAGAAGAGAGGTAGCGGGGACTGCAAGGCGGGTCGTCTAAGGGGTTAGATGTAGAGGAAATGGAGGCCACCGAGGACATGATGCAGGTGGAGAATCTTTTGAATGAGTGTGGTCAAGCGCATAATGCATGCCGGCAAGGAGATTATGATAAGCAATTGGAAACGAAGGAAAGCTCTGAGATACTTGATGTTTTTCTGTCCGAGGAAGAAAGTGAAATTTTAAATGCGGAGATTAGAAGGTTAAAGAAGTGTTCGTTCATTTGCAAACTACTTGGTGGTAGGCCTAGTAGGGGTATGGTTCGTGACATGTTATAGATAGCTCTAATGGATAGGGTCCCACAAATAAAGAATGTGGATAATATGGGACAAAATTTCTTTCATATTGAAGTGGCGGAGGGGAGTAATATATCATAAATTCTTGATTTGAAATTTGTAGAGCTCAAACATGGAAGAGCTCTCTTGTTGGAATGGCATCCTAATTTCAATGTTATGGAGGAAGCCAAGAAACTTGGTAACCCCATGGTGATATCTATGGTATTTCCTAATCTTCCGCGACAATTATACCCCTTGATGCCAAAGATTGGGGCAAAGATTGGCACAGTCTGTCCTTTAAAGGCAACCATGCTAGAAAAAATCAGAGACTCCCCTAAGATTAGAGTGCTTGTGCAAAGTTTATCCTCACTCCCCTCTATAATCAGGGTGCATGATGTGGAAGCAAGACTGATAGATGTGGAAGTGGAATATGAGGGACTACCTGGTCAATGTTTCTATTGTAAAAAAAAGGGTCACATCGCTAAGGAATGCCCTAGGAAGATCAATAATAACGTAAAGGGGGAGAAGCTTAAGGGGCCAATAACTAAGCAAGAGAAGACAGGGGTGGCAAGACAAAGTACTCTCAATGGGGTTGAGAATGTGCATGCTAATGCCAACGTCTGGACTCTTGTTTTGGGACGTAAAAATGGATTGCAACAAGAAGGAAACACAGCTTCACCTCATGTAGATTTGAGGAATCGTTTTGAACTGTTGCAAGAAGAGGAGGTCCTATTACAAGATCAAAGGACAACTAATGTGGAAGAGGTGGTAGCGTGCACACTCGATGTCTTACTAAACAATACACAACTCATACAAGAAAATGTCATGAGCTCCCCCTCCTCCATTGGTAAAAGTGGAAGTATTGGATTGAGAGCAATGAAATAATGGTTACGCAATGGGAGATGTCAAGAAAGCTTATCCACCACTTCCGAAGTTCAGAAGCCGCAAGAGTCGCGACAAGTAGGGAGGCACCTGTCAGAGTTTCCGTCAATTTTGTTAGGTCCAAAAGATCGGAAAGGGGCACACTAAGCATGGGGTGCAAGTTTAGCCAGCAGGCTCTCACGAGATTGACTGATTTGTGTCATGAGGAAGCCCTAGGGCTGAGGGTTTATGTGATTATTGCTGAACGAAACAAGTTGCCCAAAGTAGGCTTCTCATTTGACCTGATGGACCTGGAGTTTTCGGCTAGCAACATGGCACGGATCTCTAGCTCCATAGAAGTCAAGGCGCACAAATACTTTAACAACCTGCCAATCACCTTGAGTGGGGATAAGTGGATGTCGATGTGGATGAATGTTGGAATGATATGTGGAGTCAACGATGCTTGCATTAAAAAGCAGCTACTATTATGCCTAGAGGAGAAGGTAGACTCCCTTGATGAGGTGTTACATTTCCATGAGGAGGAACTGGAAGAAGTTATAAGGCACGATGTGGTGTTAGGATGGGAGAAGATCAATCAGGGAGGTTGGGCATGGACTCAGGGGGAGGAACTTTGTCCTTCTAGGGAGACCTCACAATTGATTTCATGAAATTAATCACGTGGAACATTCAAGGTCTTGGTGGAAGCAAATGCATGATGGAAAGGAAGAACTTCCGTCAGGAGTTCAAATCCCCATGCTTTAAGGGGATCCCAGACATTTTGCTCTTGCAAGAGCATCATTTGAGTGCGGACAGAATCTTGAGTATTGGCAATCCTCTTGAGGGGGATTGACATACTTTTTGGTTCCTAGCTTAGGGTGAGCATGGTAGAAAAGGAGGTGTTTGTACATCTATTAGGAACAATCCGGATATTGTTGTCATGGGTCAGGACACCATAGTGGAGGGACATGCCATTTATGGATTGTCAGATGGCATCAATGTATAGTTGGGATAATAAATGTGTATGCACCCAATTCATCAGCTTCCTTTTTTGGAGGCAATTGGCTGATGGCTTGCCATTTGTAGATGCGTGGATCCTTGCAGGGGATTTTAACATGACTTTGCACACAGAGGACAAGGTGGGTGGCACTCATACAGTGGTCCAGGGGTCTCATGTCTCACATAAACAGAATATACATAAGTTCGGAATTTGAAAAATATGGTAACAATGTTGAAATAATCGTTGGTTCAGCTTACTCTGATCATATGCTGGTTAAGATTATATTAGTCAACCAAAGGAGGCCAAAAAGAGACTGCAACATGAGGATCAATAGTAAACTTTTTGAGGATGCGGAAGTGGGAAGAAAGATAAGGAGCATATGGGCAAGTAATCCAACTGGTTGTGGTGCACTTGAGACACTTAGAGGGAAGATTATTGAAACTTCAATGTATTTGCACGTTGAGACTAAAAACAGAATTGCGAAGTCTAAAGAAAGAGAAATGGGATTAAGAAGATCGATAGTAGCTACCCAAAGAATGCTTCAGAAAGATCCCACGTGTCAATGGTCTCGAGCAGGTCTTGAGGCTGCTAGAGAAACACTACAACGGTTGATTATGTCTAGAAACACGATGTTCTTCAGGAGTTTTGCGGCATGGTGGAGCAAGAATGGGGATAAGGTAAATCAAGAATTTTTTAAGTATAAAAAGCCGAGATCTAATTTTAGCTACAATCCTAAGCTGAATAAGGAGGATGGATCAGTGTCAGAGGATGTATCAGAGACCATGGAGGTAGTCACAACTCACTATCGTGGGCTACTCTCATATAGTTATAATATCCCCGAACAACCTAATCTGACATAATTTGTATTGGAGGGTATGCAACAAAGAATTTCAGAGGTTGCACAAGTTAATTTGTCAAGGCCACTCTTGGAAGAGGAGGTGTCAGATGCTTTGGCGGGTATATGTAGAACATCTTGTCCAGGCATCAATGGATTATCAAGAGATTTTTTTGAAATTTTTTGGGAAGTGATTAAGGTTGACTTGGTTGATGGTCTTAATGAGGCATGGGTTGTTGGACGCTTACCTGAGCATTTTAAAGAGGGTCTGATATTTCTAATTCCAAAGGTACAGGGTCTAATAGCTAATGCAAGGCAATGGAGACCGATTACGTTGCTCAACACAATATATAAGACTTTTGCCAATATTTTGGCCAAGAGGGTCAAACTCCACTTGAATGCACTAATTAATGTTGGACAAACAGGATTCATGGAAAACAGATGCATAATTGATAATGTGTTGACCTTTTGGGAGGCGATTGCCTTGGCAAAGAAAACCAATCAACATATTGCATGTCTCATGCTTGACTTCGAGAAGGCATATGACAGAGTACAATGGCCTTTTTTAGATAAAGTGATGGAGAGGTTGGGACTACCCTCAAAATGGAGACCGGCTGTGTTAGCCCTTTACGAAGGAAGTTTGAGTAGGGTGATGGTGTCAGGACATCGGGGCCCACCAATTCCATTATGCAAGTCTGTCAGGCAAGGGTGCCCGTTGGCCCCCTACCTTTATTTATTTATTGCATAGGCATTCTCTTTCTTTTTAAACAGACCAGATGAAGGAATAAGGGGATTAGTTGTCCCACATGCGAGCAAGGAGTTGTTGGACTCATCATACGCAGATGACACTATGCTCTATCTACAAGGCAATGACGATAATTTACAACATGTTGAAAGACGGATTGAGCTGTTTTGTAAAGCAACAGGAGGGAAAATCAATTGGAACAAAAGCAAAGGATTTTGGGTAAGTTCAAACCCATGGCCTCTTTGGTGCCCTAATGCTGATTTTCAATGGGTCCCCAATGGAATGACTGTTAAATATTTGGGTTTTTTTGTGGGAGTTGAGATACCTAAAAACTAGTAACTTGAGCAAGTGAAAGACAAAATCAGAAAAAAGCTTCGGTTATGGGCATCGGTAAAGCTTTCTCTTGCAGGTAGGGTGGTCGTGGTAAACCGCATTTTGTTAGCCACCATGTGGCACTCGGTGTCATGTTGGGTGTTAGACAAAACTTGCATAAAAAACATTAAGGCAATGGTGAGAGGGTCCCTATGGTCGGGTAGAGATCACGAGATGACATCAGCTAAAGTAGTGTGGAGTTGTTTGATCAAGGTAAAAAACCAGGGTGGACTTGGGTTGGTGGATCCAATTCACCAAAGTAAGGCTTTACTCGATAAGCTACTTGTGCGAAGTTTACAACCTAGACCTGAATTGTGGAAGATGCTTCTTAGGGACAAAGATGACCTTTGGTGTCCAAGGAATGGCGACCCTTGGAAGGCAAAGATGTGGTGGTTGTTCAGTCTAGATCTAAAGATGAAAGTACCAGCTAGCATGGAGGACAGGGTGGCACGTGCCATAATGATGGCCTGGTCAAGTGTAAGAGAATGGTTGGTCTTAATGCAACCGAAAACATTGGAGGAACAACCCCAACAACTGCTATTTTGGAACCTTAGGATTAGAAGTGAAGACGTCATGATGCTTGGACAAAAAATATATTTGCCATGGGGGCACATGTTAGGGTACGATGTTAGTTCAGTAAGATATTGGGATGTTTTCAGAATGAAGAGGAGTGAGGGTCAGTTTTGTAGCATTTCTGGTAGGCTTGAGAAGGTGACCCAACTGATAAACAAGATTGTTGATGGTCTAGAAAGGTTGAATAAGGAAGAGGGGGTTTGGTTTGGGTGGTTTGTAGGTGAGAGTGATGGACAAATTATCCGTGGCAAGTGCCCATCTAATGAGTATCGTTTGTGGGGAACCCTAAGTGCTTTGGTTGACAATGGCCGGTGGTTGGCAGTGCGGGTGGCAGTGTTGGAAGGTAAGAAGTGGCAAGTAAACCCGAACCCAAGGAAGCTAGATAATGGTTGTAAACTATCATTGGCTATTTGACAACAAGCCCCTACATGATTTGGAGTGGGATCCACTAGAGGTATGGTGGCAGAAACCGGGAACGAACAAACTAGAGGGGTTTTTTGATTATAATACTAAGCTCGGAAGGCAAATCATTGCCTCCAAATCAGTGGGCGCTGCTCAGACTCGCAATAGTTGGAGGGATAAAGGCATATCAGATGACTTGAAGTCATTTTGGAGGAGACTTTGGGCATTGGATATGCCAATAGAAAAAATAAAGGTTTGGTTTTGGATGTTATGATAACACTCACATCATGCATGGAAAAGATCATGACACTCATATTATGCCTCGAAAGGATTTGAACCCATGATCTTGTTGTACACATGTCAAATCCTTAACCATTGTATTAACATTCTTATATGTATGGGTTTTAGAATATGAAATCTAATATCATAGGAATATTCTATATTACTCTACACTCTAGAATGACCTAGAATATTCTAGAGTGTTCTATACACTAGAACCTTCTAGAATACTCTAGAGATCTTCTAGATACTCTACATTCTAGGATAGCCTAGAATATTCTCTATTACTTATAAATAGGGATCTACCACTCATCCCAAACCCAAATTGGTTCAACGCCATTTTGTAGCCCTCTGTTGCCTACTCTTTGTAATCTATTTTACTCTTCAATATAATAATTCCCTTTCAATTATCTCTCTTTCTCTCTCTCTCTCTCTCTCTCTCTATTGGCTTCTTAGTCATAAGGCAATACCCATACGAGAGTGGATGAGGTGTCATTGTTATGTACACATAACGTTGGTGAGGGTAGGTCACTAATATTTACATTAGTGAAGGGTATGTTCACTATTATTAAAAAGGGGACTAATGATTGGATAGAATGAATGATATGTGCATGCACTATCATGATTTAGACAACCAATGAATAGAGAGCCTTTTAGAAAGGCACATCTATTCAAGGGGCCTAGGAAAAGGTATAAATATGAGGCTTAGCTACCCTCATAGGGATCATCACGTCGGAAGGCTGCTGTCGTAGACACCGGTGGTGCGGGCTAGGCTTTCGTCTCGACGATCGTGTTTATCTCTTCCAAGGTATTAGTCATCCTAATATCCGGCGGTATGGGACGTCGGTGGTAGGTTGGCTATGTCTAGATCATAGCTCGGGGGTGGTCGGGTGGAACGGGTTCTTCTATCCAATCTATTTTCTTCCTTTTTACTTGATTTGGTCTATTGATTAGTAATAGACTCTTAACAGTGGTATCAGAGCTTTTACTAACAATTTTTTTGTTGTTTTGATGTTTTTTGCGTGTGAGCGAGGGGGATCTAACAAGGCTCGTCATGCTCTTCTCAGGATCAAAACAACACTCTAAACCCGATATTCTTCTTTTTTGATCTCTTCTCTTTTTCTATTATGCGTTCTTTATGGTCGAATCAAATTGGTATTACGTTTTATTCTCTTTCTTTCTACCTCCTACTACGCTACGATTTTACTTATTATTATGCATCGGGCCGAGCGTGTTTGCACTAATCGCACACGCTCAACTCATGGCCTTTTGCATATTGCGATATATATCCCACTCTCTCCTCTCTTGAACTCTTACGATAATAATTATTCTTGTGCATTGGGTCGAGCGTGTTTGCTCTAATCGCACACGCTTATCTCATGGCCGTTTTGCATATGATGTTGAGTATACCACTCTTCCCCTCTATTGAGCCATCACTTGGCCGATTCTAAGGGATGATGTGGCCTTGACAAGGTGTATGTTGCCTACCTATGCCACTCTACTCTCTATTAAGCCATCAATTGGCCGATTCTATGGGATGTTGTGGCCTTGACAAGGTATATGTAGCTTACATATGCCACTTTCCTTTTTAATTAGCCATCAATTGGCCGATTCTAAGGGATGATGTGGCCTTGACGAGGTATATGTCACTTACCTATGCCACTTTCCTCTTTAATTAGCCATTACTTGGCCGATTCTAGGGATATGTGGTGGTCTTGAGGAGGTGCATGTCAACTACCCTAGGGTTTCGTATCTTAGGGCATGTTTGATTCCATACACCTAATTGTTGATTATTCTAATTAAATTTTAATTTCATAAGTATTGTTTCACTTATATGATTTTCTAGTAATTATTATTTACCCGCCCACAATTAACTCTCCTTTTTCCACTTCCTTTTCGTGTATAAAGTATTTACATCGTTTACTTTTGATGTAACCTTTACGTGTAGACTATTTTTTTCGTATGGAGTGGCTTGTTGAACGATTTTTTTTTCAACGGGTCATCTAGGTTTAACTCTTATCATCAAGCCTTAGAAAACGAGTAAAACCATATGAGTTCCCTTATTGATGTTTTACTCATGGATTTGAGTATTACATCTTTGCGCACAACACCGTCATCACTTGTATCAATTTGTGGCTTATGTCACAATTGTGCAAGTTATAACAATCATATTGGGATGTATATGTGCATACCTTGCACTTCCCATTTATTTGTGACATTGTTTTTTTTTCGTAGGTAACACATGGGTTCTTTTTTTTTTTTTTTACCCTTGTTTTCGTCACTACTTAACTCTTATGAGTAGTGCCTTATTTTATCATTTTATCATCACGTTTGCTTATTGCTCGCAAGACTAGAATATTACTTGTGAGTGCACTTGTTTTTTCACGTAATACACTTTCTCGACCATATAATACATGATGGGTTGGCATTAATATAAGGCTATCTAGGAAATTTCATTGATGTAAGAACCATGGTTGAGCCTCGGGGAGCCGCCATGATTACTCAAGATAGAGATCCGAGAAATACATCTTAGCTATGTTTTCCCCCATGGTTTTTAAAACACCATAGTGTTACCATAGTTATCGGATCTCGAATCACATCTCATATGTCTAGAGGGGTAAAGACATGAGATACTTTCTTGGATAAAGTTCTTTCAATCAAAATTTCAAGCATTCATTTTGCTTGTGTATTTTCTGAACCTCCTTATTTTATTGCATACCCACAGCGTGCATCATGGAACAAGTTTTGAACGCAGTTGGAACGATCTCTCCAAATGAGACCTCTCAACCCCAATCCGCATCTCGCACACAAGCTGAGATCACTATTGAGCAATTGCTCACTACTACCTTGAATCAATTGGCCGAAATGAGACAGGTCAATATGGCATTGGAAAAGAAATTCCAAGAATTAACTATTGAGTCCAAGAAAGAAGGTGAACCTTCCTTCGTAGTCACGCCTTTCAAGGGAGATAAGAAAGAAAGAACCGAGGAGGCCATTAGCACTTGGCTTGGTCGTTGGGAGTCTCACTTTGAGCTTCATCCCAAGCTCGATGCAGTAAAAATTGGTTATGTCGGTCGTGAGTTAGGTGGCCGAGCTGCTGCTTGGTGGCGTGGCCTAAGGACCGCAAAAAACTTACCCACAACTTGGGAAGGTTTCGTTGATGTTTTTAAGAAACAATTCTTGCAGCCACCTTCTCAAACCGAACAAGCGCAACACTTGCTCACATTGTCTAGTAAGCCATTTACCTCTCTCGAGGATTATGTGCATCACGCTCGGACCCAGATCCAAAAATCGGGACTTACGGGTGAGAAATGGTTTGTCGCTTGTTTTTTGAATGGTATTCCCAATGGGGATTATCATTGGATTGTCCATGACAAGGACCCCACAACTTTCGAGGAAGCCGTCAACATTGTGCTACGATACCATAGGACTTCCAAGAAAGACCACAATAAACCTGAGTTCGCCAAAACTCTGAATGTCAAGTTCATTGGGAAACGTAAGCAATCCAGTGACACTCTTGACCGCGACTCAAAGAAACCGAACCTCTTCTGTGCATATTGCAAGAAGCGGGGCCACACAAAGGATACCTGTCGTCGTCTTGAGAGGAAGTCAATGAACACCCCTCCTCAAGACAAATCTACGAGTCACACAGGTGAGTCTTTTGATATTGTTGAAGTTCATACCAATCACTTAAGTTTATGTGAATGCACTTTTCCTTCACATTTACTTGGACCTAATGATTTACTCCGAGCAGTCGGATATATCAATGGAACACAAGCACATTTCTTGTTTGATTCCGGTAGTTCTCACAATTTTCTTAATGATCACTTTGTGCAGCAAATGGAGCTCCACATAAACGCAAGTGATCATATCTATCAAGTTCACATGGCAAATGGAAACGTTCAATACATCAGTGGCATTGTTTGTCAACTGCCAATTCAAATAGATACTTATTTGGAGAAGCTTGACTTTCATGTTATGAAATTACAATCCGCAGATGTCATTTTAGGATATCCTTGGTTTTTTAATAAAAACCCTTCTTTGTCCATTGATTGGGTTAATCACTCAATCACATTTGAACTTAATAATTGTAAACATTTTATTCAATGTTCCAAACTTCCTTCTCATTCACTTGTGTCTTCTAAATCTTTAAGTGAGTATTCTAGTTCATTAATTTATTCGTGTGTAATTGATCCTGCGGTTCAATTTTATTATTTTAATATTGACGCCACACAATTACCACATTTTGAGCAACGATTACTCGACTCTATTTTAGAGGATTTTCAAGATGTGTTTCCTACTGAATTACCGCTTACTTTACCACCTAAACGTAATGTGGACCATCAAATTGAACTCATCCCTGGGGCTGCTCCTGTGAGCATTCCACCTTACCGACTTAGTCGATTAGAAGAGGATGAGATCACTAAACAACTTAAGGAATACTTGAGTATGAGCCACATTAGGTATAGTAAATCACCTTGGGGTGCGCCAGTTCTATTAGTCAAGAAGAAGGAAGGTTCGTGGCGAATGTGTATCAATTATCGCCGTTTGAATAAAATGACAATTAAGAATGCATATCCATTACCTTGTGCCGATGATTTGATTGATCGTTTGCACGGGGCTCGATATTTT
Organism: Azolla caroliniana; assembly: GCF_043228905.1. Classification (NCBI taxonomy): domain Eukaryota; kingdom Viridiplantae; phylum Streptophyta; class Polypodiopsida; order Salviniales; family Salviniaceae; genus Azolla; species Azolla caroliniana. The sequence goes on along the minus strand of NW_028230447.1, from coordinate 20,701,844 downwards.
ACGAAAATTGACTTACGAACTGGTTATCATCAGATTCGCATCGCCGAGGATGATATTCCTAAAACCGCTTTTCGTATGCGCTATGGCCATTATGAGTTTTTAGTCATGCCGTTTGGGTTGACTAATGCTCCAGCCACATTCCAACAAGCGATGAATGATGTTTTCCGAGATCAACTCGGTGATTTTGTTGTCGTCTTCTTGGATGATATTTTGATATATAGCCATACCTTGCAAGATCATGTTCAACATGTTCGATTTGTTTTGCGAAAGTTGCGTGACAACTCTTTTTATGCAAAACATTCAAAATGTGACTTCTTCCAAAAATCTATTGTGTACCTAGGTCATTTAATTACAGAAAAGGGCGTTGAAATTGAACCTTCTCGTATTGAAAAGGTTAAACTTTGGCCCATTCCTCGTAATATTCGTGAACTTAGATCATTCTTAGGGTTTGTTGGATTTTTACGAAAATCAATTCGTAACTATTCCAAATTGACTACGCCATTAACTGATCTTTTAAAAGGTCATCCACGTAAGTCTGTCAAACCAATTTCATGGAATGAACAACTTGACAAATCATTTGAGACACTCAAGGAGCATGTGTGTCAGGCTCCCACTCTTCTATTACCAGACCCTTCTAAGCCTTTCTCAATTGAAACCGATGCTAGTGATTATGCTATTGGTGCCGTTCTTTATCAAGGTGGTCACCCTATTGCTTTTGAAAGTAAGAAGCTTGATGTTGCTCAATCTCGGTATTCGGTTCAAGAGAAAGAGTTGTTTGCGGTGATACACGCACTTAAAACATGGAGGCACTATCTCTATGGAAATAAATTTGTGGTTACAACAGACCATCAATCATTAAAGTATTTTTGTGACCAGCCCGATCTTGTTGGTCGTAAAGGCCGTTGGGCTGACCTCATGCAAGATTTTGATTTTTCCATACGATATCGCAAGGGTTATATGAACACCGTTGCTGATGCTCTTAGTCGCATTAAAGAAGTTAACATGCTTAGCTTCACGGAAATAAAATCTGAACTTTTAGATCACCTTCGAGGGAAATACCTTGATGACAGTTATTTCTCAAAATACTGGACGAAAGCCGAATCTGGTTTAGATGCCGATACTAGCACCCTACCCTCGAAGGCGACCTTTCACATTACAAACGGTTTGCTCTACCGTAGTGGAAAGGTCTGTGTTCCAGATTTACCAAATGTTAAACAGAAAATTTTTCATGAATGTCATGATGCACCATCTGCTGGTCATCCTGGAATACAACGCACACTCGTTCTCATCTCGTGTACTTTTTTCTGGCCTAAGATGCGCTCTGACGTGCATAAATACGTAACTCAATGCTTACAATGTCAGATTAATAAGTCGGAACGACTTAAAGCTGCTGGTCTTTTACATCCCTTAGATATTCCCAACAATAAATGGGAAAGTATCTCGATGGATTTTATTGTTAGTTTACCTCATACACAGAGGGGTCATGATGCCATACGGGTTGTCGTTGACAGGCTAACAAAATTAGCTAGATTTATTCCTACAAAAACCACGGTAACCGCTCAACAGTTGGCTTATCAATTTGTTGATGAGTTATTTCATTTTTATGGATTACCGATGGATATTGTTAGTGATCGAGATTCCAAGTTTACTAGTGACTTTTGGACTCAGGTCTTTAAGAAACTAGAAACTACGTTGAGCATGAGTTCCGCAGATCATCCTCAGTCTGATGGACAAACTGAACGAGTTAATCAAATTATTGAGGACATGCTTCGAGCTTATGTAGCAAAAACCCCTTCTAAGTGGGAGCAATACCTTCCTATCTTAGAATTTGCCTATAATAGCTCTAAACATACATCCACTGGATATAGTCCTTTTATGTTGATGTATGGTTTTCAGCCACGTGCCCCAGTTGATGTCACGATTCATCGTGATACATTAGACAGTACACGCAATTTTTTGCAAGACATGAACCAAATGTTGCATATTGCCAAAGAAAATGTCAAGACAGCTCAAGATCGTGCTCGATTTTATGCTGATCAGGATAGACGTCCTTGTGCATTTACTATTGGTCAAAAAGTTTTTTTGCGTGTCCCGACTGATTCTACGTCATTATCTACGGGCAAGTGCGCTAAGTTAGCCCCACGATATTGTGGCCCATTTGAAATCCTTAAGCGAGTTGGGTCATCTGCTTATCACCTTGCCTTACCTCGTAACGTGGGTATTCATCCTGTTTTTCACGTCAGTCGTCTAAAACCATTTTTAGGCTCTGGTGATAACACCATCACAATCCAAGATCTTGTAACATTAGAGGATTTTTCTTACAAACCTCATGTTCCTGAACGAATTCTTGATTCTCGTACTAAACGTTTACGTTCTAAAGAGATTCGGCTATTCAAGATCAAATGGATGGATAAACCTATTGATGATGCCACATGGGAACGCGAGCATTCGCTTAAGGCACAATTTCCTCACTTTATATTGCAAGAGTGCAATCTTTTGAAGTAGGGGAGTATGTTATGTACACATAACGTTGGTGAGGGTAGGTCACTAATATTTACATTAGTGAAGGGTATGTTCACTATTATTAAAAAGGGGACTAATGATTGGATAGAATGAATGATATGTGCATGCACTATCATGATTTAGACAACCAATGAATAGAGAGCCTTTTAGAAAGGCACATCTATTCAAGGGGCCTAGGAAAAGGTATAAATATGAGGCTTAGCTACCCTCATAGGGATCATCACGTCGGAAGGCTGCTGTCGTAGACACCGGTGGTGCGGGCTAGGCTTTCGTCTCGACGATCGTGTTTATCTCTTCCAAGGTATTAGTCATCCTAATATCCGGCGGTATGGGACGTCGGTGGTAGGTTGGCTATGTCTAGATCATAGCTCGGGGGTGGTCGGGTGGAACGGGTTCTTCTATCCAATCTATTTTCTTCCTTTTTACTTGATTTGGTTTATTGATTAGTAATAGACTCTTAACAGTCATGGTGGGGAGGCTGGTTGTAAGTTATGTGGTCACTCTTTGGAATCGATACCTCACTGTTTTTGGAACTGTGCAAAGGCAATCAACATTTGGGGTAGAAGTCTCAGGATAGTGGCAACATGCGATGTGAATGGGGGAGTTGTGTGGGGGTTCTTATAGGGTTTGAAGCCAACTAGGCAAGGCTAGGCGGACCAACTAAATCCACATGGTCATGGATTTATAGTGCAGGGTGGCAGTGTATTCAGATGTGTTGGAGTGAAACTTGGTACAAACTTTGGTTTTTTTGAGGAGATGTGGATGTTGGTGGCATGCTTCTCGGTCTGGCACATTTGGACCAAATGATGTATGTTTGTTTTTCAACAACGAAAACTCCCAAGTGGTGAAGTGTTGCTAAACATTTGGTTCGAGCTGGTATCTTGGTTGCGCGAACGATACAACTCAATTGAAGGGAATTCGGATGAAGCAGAAAGGGCTCGGTCAAAGTTTTTGCTGAAATGGGGTTGTTCTCCTATGATGGTAAATTCAACGTCGGGGCCTAAATGGAACTACCAAGCACCGAGATGGCTATTTTCGTCATTGGCTTCCAATAGTGGACAAAAGATGTAATTATGTGGTTACCATGTAAAAAGAGTTAGCGGGATAATTTTGTTGTAAATAGCAGGGTGGGGATTATGCTTAGTTTTGTGTGGAGTAGTGTGAGTTTTGTTGATTATGGTTGAACTTTGATGTACTTCGTTTGCTAACTAATGGATAGTAGTGTTTCTTTGGGAAAAAAAGAAGTTGTTTTAAGTGTTAAAGTTCAATAAAATATATTGGTTACTATGATTGTGAGTAGGTTCAAACTTGTTAATTCATATTTATATCATAAACATGGATTTTTTTTAGTGGTGTCACGTGTATGAGTCATGACCAACATTTTGGACATCACATTAACCATGTAGGAGTCTTGTATGACCTTATTGTATTACATTTGTTATTTTTGTTGGGCTAAAAATCCCACTCTACCTATTGTACTCTTAGTGTGAACACGTCCTCTAAGTTAGGGCACAATTTCCCTAACTATAAATATGAGGAACTGTATTCTTGTAAAGGAGTTCGACGGGATTTTGAATGCAATTGTCATCTTTGTTCTACAACTATGTAACTATTTCTCACACACTCTCTCACACTCCATCTATGTGTATATCGCATTGACAGGAATAGTACACCATATCTCTCTTGTTACTTGCTTGCTAACTCTATACACAAGATCCATATTATTCCGCACTAGTCGGCATATCAGCACATCATAGCTGACTAAAACACACACATTGCCCTACAAAGTGGTATCAGAGCGATTCAGATTTCAGCAGCAACAACACAAGGAGGAAAACCGATTGAAGGAAAGGACCAAGTCAATTACTCACTTCCACAAGAATGACGGCCTCGACATTCGACATTGCCTATGAGATCATAAAATTCGACTTCAAAAACTTTTCCCTCTGGAAGGAGATGATGCAGGATGTATTGATCATCCAGTGTGAAATTGAGGCTATTCGGCACAACAACAAGCCGACCTCGATGACAATAGATGAATGTCGCTCTCTTAACGAAATAACAAGATCAACCATTTCGGATGCACTTGGGCGAAAAGTTCTACTTCAACATGGTTATAGAGACGACGACATTTGCCCTATGGGAGAAGCTACAAGACTCATATTGATTTGACAATTATTCAAATGAAGATGAAAGAAACGTAGCTGACAACCTCCCACGTTGTTGCAAATATCCGTGTGTACGTGCCGGATCGGGCGGGACCACGGGGGTCTTGAACTAAGGAGACTGGGAAGAAGCGATGTAGAGACAAGCTATACACATATGTCCACCCAGGTATACACATATGCTATACACATACACATACGCTATACGCTATACACATACACTATATGTATATGTATATGTATATGTATATGTATATATATATACACTATACACATACACTATATTTGCAAACACGCTATACGCTATAGACTGTGTGTGTGCGCAATACGAGAGTATAAAACGCACTTACGAACAATTCATGTCCACATATATGAACATACGAACAATTCATACGCTATACGCTATACGCTATACGCTATACGCTATACGCTATAGACTGTGTGTGCAAACAACTCCTCGTCTTCTATTCTTGTATCGCGCGCAGAAGCATTTTGGAGTCTCTGAAGAAGCATTTTGCAGCTCCATCTCCATCTCTCTGCGTCTCTGCAGCTCTCCTCCTTTCGCCATGGTAACCTCTCTCTCTCTCTCTCAGTCTTCTTCTTCTTCTTCTTCTTAATCCTTCTTCTTCTTCTTTCTTCTTAATCCTTCTTCTTCATTCTTCTTAATCCTTCTTCTTCTTCTTCTTCATTCTTCTTAATCCTTCTTCTTCATTCTTCTTCTTAATCCTTCTTCTTCATTCTTCTTAATCCTTCTTCTTCTTTCTTTTTAATCCTTCTTCTTCTTTCTTTTTCATTCTTCTTCTTCTTTCGTCTTAATCCTTCTTCTTCTTCTTAATCCTTCTTCTTCTTTCTTCTTTCTTCTTTCTTCTTAATCCTTAATCCTTCTCTTCTTCTTCTTCTTCTTCATTCTTCTTAATCCTTCTTCTCCATCTGCCTCACCTCTCTTCTTAATCCTTCTTCTTAATCCTTCTTCTTCTTTCCTCTTCTTTCTTTTTCTTTCTTCTTTCTTCTTAATCCTCCTCCTCCTTCTTAATCCTTCTTCATTCTTCTTCATTCTTCTTCTTCTTCTTCTTAATCCTTCTTCTCCATCTGCCTCTCCTCTCTTCTTAATCCTTCTTCTTAATCCTTCTTCTTCTTCTTCTTCTTAATCCTTCTTCTCCATCTGCCTCTCCTCTCTTCTTAATCCTTCTTCTTAATCCTTCTTCTTCTTCTTCTTCTTAATCCTTCTTCTTCTTCTTCTTCTTAATCCTTCTTCTCCTTCTGCCTCTCCTCTCCTTCTCCTTCCCCTTCCCCTTCCCCTTCCCCTTCCCCTTATCCTTCTTCGTCTTCTGTCTTCTGTCTTCGTCTTCGTCTTCCTCTACTCTTCTTCTTTCTTCTTCTTCTTCTTCTTCTTCATCATCATCAAATTTCTTCTCCTCTTTACTTACATTTCTTTGTGATAATGTATGTATGTTTGGTAATAGTAATTGATGGAAGAGTTAATTCTATTAATGAGTATGGGGCTATTAAATAGCCTCATACAAGATATGAATAGACATATATATACAAGATACCAAAAGGTATTTGGGATGGTTATTTCTGGATTCATGTGAGTTAGTGTTCACATTCATGTGAATAAGTATTCACATTCTCCCTATTTTTTCTAGAATTATAAGCTATGGCTGTTTCTATTTGAAGTTACATTAATAAGTCCAATAGCTTTGCAGCAAAACTCAAGTTGTTTGGGTTTAGGTACTGTTTTTGTGTGTTTGTTAATTGATGACGAGGATTGGTTGATCTTCTTTGTTTCTTCTATCCTTCTCCTTTTTTTATTGTTTTATTATTTTATTATTTTGGAATGTTTAGAATTGTAAAACCGACATCCTTTCTTGCCAAAATGGTCATCACAGTCGATAAAAATTTGTTTGATTGCTCGATCTTCTAGTTTATTTCTGGTTGCATTGAGTACATATGAGTATGTTGTACTGCCAAAGATCTTTAGGTGAGACGGATCTGGTTTGATACCTGACCAATTTTCAAATGGTGTTTGAGAGCTGAGTGTTGTCGTAGGCAATCGATTTTGTAAATAGTAAGCTGTTGCCGTGGATTCTTCCCAAAAGGTGTTTGGGAGGTTTGTGGCTTTTTGCATTGATCGAGCTGCAGCACCCATGAGTGTGCGATTCTTTCTCTCTGATTTTCCGTTTTTTTGAGGATGATGTGGTATGGTTGTCTGATGCAGCATTCCTTGTGATTGTAGTATGTTATTGAATTCTATCAAATTGAATTCTCCTCCATTATCACTTCGTGGCATTTTGATTTTTTTATTTAATTGGTTTTCGACAAGATTTTTGTAGACTAAGAAATGGGATAGGGCAGCGTCAGATTTCTTTTTGAGGAAAGTGATGATGGTGTAGTGTGTGTAATCATCGATAAATGTGAGAAAGTAAAGATCAGTGTGAATAAGTTGAAGGGGATTTGTTGTGTATTGGGTTGAATAAGGGATATAGATTAGAGGTCATTTTTCTGAAGAGGCAGCCCTTCACAAAAGGTTAGATGGGTGAAAGGACCTATTATTCCATCGGCAAGGTTGTGTGTTCGGATCTTATGAAGGGCTTGAAGAGGTGGGTGACCTAACCTAAGATGCCTTTTGAGGGTGTTTTGAATTCCAGCGTCATGGATTTGATGAGAGGCATTTGATATTTTGATGGGTGTGATGGGAATAGGCTATAGGTTTCCCTGTTTTGAAACAGGGAATTGTATACGATGTGCAATTGGCTTGTTGAGATTCGAAAAGACAGGAGTTACCTTTGAAGATGAGTGTGTAGCCGTATTCGGTTGCTTGACTTACTGATAAGAGGTTCTTTGTAAGTCCCGGTTCAAAGTAAACTTTATGAATATGTAGATGATTGTTGTTGGGCAGACTGAATGTGAGGGTACCATATCCTTGGGCTTGTCTGGTGCTGTTATCTCCAAGGTGGACGTCTAGGGGTGTGGTAAGGTCTTTGTATTGTGTTAGGTACAGTTTGTTGAATGTCATATGATGAGTGGCGCCGGTATCGAGGTACCATGAAAGGTCTAAACCTGTTGTTTTGGTTAAACTGGTATTGAATAAATACATTTCTTCACCTGATGATGGTGGATTTTGTTGAAGTAAACCTGTTGTGTTGGTTAAATTGGTATGGAATAAATACATTTCTTCACCTGATGATGGTGGATTTTGTTGAAGTTGTGCGATCCTAGCTTGAGGTCGTTGGCCTACTTCACGTTGCTTTGTTCTACATTCTCTTTCCAAGTGTCCTTGTCTGTTGCAATAATTGCATGTCATTACTTTGGTGTTTTGATAATTAGATGTGTTTCTTTGCTTGGTTCTACAGTCTTTCTCCCAGTGGCCTGGTTTGTTGCAGTAATTACAGAGAGATGTTCTATTGGTTTTGGTGGTTGTAATTGATAGAATTGTTGAATCTATGTGGTTGTTGTTGGTGTTGGTTGGACATTGGGATGGTGGTCGCCATTGTAATTGGAATTGTTGATTGGTTGCGGTTGTTGTTGGTGATGGTTGTGAGCTTGGTGAAGGCATATTCTTGATGCATTTTGTTAATGAGGACAGCCAATGATTGAGTTTGATAGGATATGGGTTGTGACGAAAGGTTGCCAGGTTGATGGTAATGCAGCTAATATAGCACGTTGATCTTGAACGCTCTGACACCATGTGATAATGTATGTATGTTTGGTAATAGTAATTGATGGAAGCGTTAATTCTATTAATGAGTATGGGGCTATTAAATAGCCAGATACAAGATATGAGTAGACATAGAGTAGTCATTTTTGCTTTTTTGTATTTATATACACACATGTACATTGGATGAATCACGACATCTATGTTTAAATCAATCATTTTTTCTCTCAACTTGACTTAATTAATTGTTGTTTTCTTTTGACTTCACCTCCTCACCAATGATGACAGCGCAACAACACTTACCATTATTGCTGAGAAGAAGAAGAAGAAGAAGAGCTCTTCTGTCTCACGTTCCATCTCCCGATGGACACATCAGTCTACTCTCGGGTCAGGGTCGTGTGGCTCTGTCTCTCTCGCCATCGATCTAGATGACGGGCTCATGTTTGCGGTGAAGTCTACCTCTGCAGAAACCATGTATTCCTATCGCAAGTCACCGGAGCTAACAGCCATGGAATCGGAGATCTCCATCCTCCGAAGCTTGAACTGTGCCCAGGTCATCTCGTATCTAGGAGATGACACTTTGTACGACAGGAGTGGCCATGCTTCCCGCAACCTCTTCTTGGAATACATGGAGGGAGGAAGTGTTTCTGACCTACTAAAGAGATGCGGCGGACGCCTCCAGGAGGAGCAGGTACGGAAGGTTCGCCATGTTCATAAGAAACAGTTAATAACTATACTAATATTATTTATTTATTTTTCGCTTATTATCACAGGTATGGAGGTTCGCCAGGGATGTTGTGGAGGGTTTGGCCAACCTCCACGTTCAAGGGATCATCCACTGCGACATTAAAGGACAGAACCTTTTGATCAGTTCTTCCTCGGTGAAGATCGCAGACTTCGGTTTAGCCAGAAAGCTGTCGGATGATGTGGGCATTGATTCCATGCTGCCCAGCAAAATAGATGCACGTGGAACCTCCAGGTCTTCATCTGATTTCAAAGGGACGCCTTTCTGGATGGCTCCGGAGGCATTGCAAGGCGTGGAACAAAGCTTCCCCTCGGATATCTGGTCTCTTGGTTGCACCGTGGTGGAGATGTGCCAGGGATGCCCACCTTGGGTGAACTTGCCGCTGTCTTTCGTCTCTGTCATATCGAAGATTGCCTGCTCCGATGAGAATCCTCCCCTACCTGAAGATCTCTCTGAAGAAGGCAAAGATTTCCTGGACAAGTGTTTCCAGAGGGATCCTCGTAAGAGATGGACCGCATCTCAGCTTCTCCACCATCCATTCCTTAAGGTGCCCCCTGCCGCTAGTGCTGCTCCTGGTCTCTGCCTATGTACTTCTCCTCCTAGCCCCAGGAGCACTCTAGATTCGGGAGTGCTGATTGATTCGCTGTCCATGGATAGTGAAGACGACGAACATGGTTTTGCTACGGCGGTGTCTTCGTTCTGCATTGCCGAGCTGCCAGTAGACCGAGCTTCTAACGTATTATTAGCTATGTAGGGTTTGCGTTTTCTTCTTTTGCTGTTCATGCTTTTCTCATCATTGGATGAATCGATCATATTTGTACTTGTTTTGAGAACATACAGTGAAGACGAAGATTGTTTTGCTACAGTGATGTCTTCGTTCTGCATTCCGAGCTGCGTGTAGAGCTTGCTTCTAAGGTATTATTAGCTATATAGGGTTTGTGTTTTTCATCTATTGCTGTTTATGCTTTTCTCATCATTGGATGAATCAATCATATTTGTAATTACTTTCGGAACATACAGTGAAGACGAAGATTGTTTTGCTATAACAATGTCTTCGTTCTGCATTCCGAGCTGCGTGTAGAGCTTGCCTCTAAGGTATTATTAGCTATACAGGGTTTGTGTTTTTCATCTATTGCGGTTCATGCTTTTCTCATCATTCGATGAATCAATCATATTTGTACTTGGTTTGAGAACATCCAGTGAAGATGAAGATGGTTTTGCTACGGCGATGTCTTCTTTCTGCAATGCCGATCTGCCAGTAGACCAAGCTTCTAAGGTATATAGCTTTGTTCTCTTCTTTTGCTGTAAAGTTGAGTTCTTCATGCTTTGCTCACATACATTGGATGCTTTTCTCATGTAAAATAAGGAAGTATGTTTTTGTATTTGGTTTGAGAATGATCATGGTGTATCTATCTATCTATCTTGCAGGTCTACGGACGAGTATATGTATCGTGACCATCCCTCCATCATTGGGAAATCAATATAAGACATGAATCATCTTCAGATAGCCCAATGATGAGACGATGCATGCCATCACTAACTCTCGCGCTCTCTCTTGTGTGTGCTCAATCCTGATGATGAAGAAGTAGAACATCTTTTTCTTCTTCTTCTTCTTCTTCTTCTGCACATGAAGTTGGGAGTGAGTATATAATAAAAAGATGGCCATCAATCATCCCCACACCCATGTGTATGATGAGAAAAGCAGGTGATGACAAATAATCACATCCCTGCATCTCATGTGCAAAAAGAAAAGAAAAGCAGGTGATAACAAATAATCACATCCCTGCATCATCTCATATGTTAAAGAGTCATCTCAACTCTGCCTGCCACACAAATCTAATAATAAAAACACATGGTCGATTCTGTGGGAAATATCTGTCTTTTCACTTCAATATGTCTTGTTGTCTTTTTATTGTTACCATGATCATAATTATTCCGAGGAGTAGGGGCAGTTTATCGCTCTCCCTCTCAATGAAACCAATGAAGATGTGAAAAAGGAAACCAATACAAAATAGAAACGAAATATATATTGTATATAGTATAGACATAACAAATTCTAAAAGCCAATGTAACTCATTGTTTGGCTTTTAGAATTTGATACGTTAGTTGATTGACCCATCCATCCATATGACCGCACTTCCGACCTTAGAATGGTAATACCCTTCCCTATTGAACGGGATTCTTCTTTCCTATTATGCACTACATCTATTGTTTCCGAGAAACGTTTAGGGCGAAACAATAGATGGAAACAATGCATTACCTTCCTAGTTAGAGAAGAGCATGCACCCATGGAGAAGAAGCATTTGATGCATACATTTTAGGGATACGTGTTGATAATGTTTCATGCTTGTGTGACGCCTCTTTAAAATGGATTGGATGGCACTAGCACACACTTAGCCTAACATTGACTATCCTTTACCAATTGAATCTACGAGATTTTCAGCGAATGGGAATCTATGAAATATAATAATAAATCTTGTAATTGAGAGTGCACATTGTGATTGAAAAAGAAAGTTCATGGTAAGTGAGGTGATATGTTCAAAATGTGGTGAAGCCAAACACAAATTATATTGGAGGTGGAACATTATATTGTCACATTCAGACTTGAGTGTGTTTGGGGGAAAAATGTGCATAATCAACGAATCTCCTCGCATATGCGCCATTGCCCCCATTGCACAGTGAAAAGAATGTGAGCTAAATCATATGGAATAAATGTTGTGGATGGTATACATGGTTGAATGGGTTACAATTGCATGCACATTGCCCTTTTGGAGAAGAAGATGGTTTAGTAGTTTGGTGCAATATGTAGTACTATAATGTGTAGTGCATCAGACTCCACTCCCTCTTGATACATATTCAAATTCACAAGGGAATCTATTAAGTCATTACGAAATAAGCTAAATGCACCCCATTGTCCTAAACATTCCTAGAATCACTTACCCTAATATTGTGAACTCTCACTCACCTCTTTCGAAAATACTAACCTTACTAAGAATCTCACTAGTGTATGAATAGACCCAAGCATTATATACATACACTGTTACACAAGTAAATACATTACGAGCAATTGAACTAGCCACACTTCAATTAATGGAGCACAAATTTTGTCTAAATAGCGCTTAACACGAATTCACTCACTTCAAAAGTATGAGAGAGAGAGAGAGAGAGAGAGAGAGAGAGAGCTCTATAGTAGATTATCATATGGGGGAAGAAAACAAAAAATTCACACAAAGGAGCTAAAAAGGCTTATATGGTGAGTTTTATGGCTCCCTTTCACATTGGGGTGGCCATTAGGCTTAAATATCTAAAACTACTTTGTTGCATTCCCCTATCTCTTGGTCTCAGACGCTCATGGTTATTCTTTAGTACCCATGCCCATAGGGGGTCTTCATGGATCATGCAATGTACAACAAATAGTCAACAAGAACTTAAATTTTTGCTATTGTTTACCTTTCGAAGTTGTTTTATTGACTTACCACCCAACTTTACATTATTGATGATAATTGTTTTCGTGAACCTTAAAGACTATTCTCAACAATCCTTTCCACGCTCATGATCTTAGTGAGAAATGATCTAGCCTCAAGAAGTGCAATTGCACAAGACATCTATTTATGGACTTAAGGATAAAAAGGCTTCATAAGAAACATTTTTAGACTGTTTCCAAGCTCTCATAACTTGCAAAGTCTTTCAACTTTAATTATACGAAGTTCACCTATTTCGTGTGAGCATTATTGGGGTGGAGAGGTACTTACATATTTGTCTGTATATGATTCCATCTTCGTAAGCTTAAATCTCTAAAACTACTTTGTTGCATTCCCTGTCTCTTGGTCTCAGACTCTCATGGTTGTTCTTTAGTACCTATGCCTGTAGGAGGTCTTCATTGATCATGTAATGTACAACAAATAGTCAACAAGAACTTAAAATTTTGCTATTGTGTACCTTTTGAAGTTGTTTTATTGACTTACCACCCAACTTTACATTGTTGATGATAATTGTTTTCTCGAACCTTAAAAACTATTCTCAACAATCCTTTCCAGGCTCATGATCTTAGTGAGAAATGATCTAGCCTCAAGAAGTACAAGCGCACAAGACATCTATTTATGGACTTAAAGATAAAAAGGCTTCATAAGACATATTTTTAGACTGTTTCCAAGCTCTCGTAACTTGCAAAGTCTTTCAACTTTAATTATACGAAGTGCATGTCTTACTTTAATTGTACGAAGTTCACCTATTTCGTGTGAGCATTATTGGGGTGGAGAGGTACTTACATATTTGTATGTATATGATTCCATCTTTGTAGGCAGAGACTCCCTTATTGTGATCCATGGCTTTCGATTATAGAGTTACCATAGATCTTGCAATAATAACTTGCCCCATTCATGATTTTGGAGAGGTGTAGGGTAGTGAGGAGATGGAGTGCTCTTGATGACAAATGTTTAATCTGTGGTGGTTGTTGCAAAAGAAATAAAGAAAGCATTGTTGAATATGCAATAACGTTATTGAAAATTCTGAAATTTCATCGCCCACACACACACACTACATATAACCTTCTAATAGATTCAAAAAATTGCAAGCATATATTGACTTGACATCCCTAATTATTTGACGCATCTCTAAAGATGCCCATGAGGTACCATGTCAAGAAAAATCTTGAGGTCTACAAAGCAACGATATAAAACTTTATTTCTCAATTGATTTTCTTCCATGAGTACTCAATGAGTGACAAGACGATTGATGGTGTTATGGTGTTTTCTAAAACCAAAGTGTTCATAAGCTCTCTTACCATTTTTGTCCGACCCATGCACTTACTTACCTTTGGTTTCATATTATACATACAAATCGTTTTGCCATTAGTAAGGTGACCACGATGGCCCGAACATTGTTTTGGATGTTAGAGCATGTGGGGATCATTTCTTCAAGTGCATTTTTCAAGTTGCATCTAAAGGTGGCCGCACATATAAGGTGTTTTATAGACATGAGTCTGTACAACAACTTCGGTGAAGAAATAGAAGCAGATGACATCATGTGGAAGAAGATTGGCGTGATGTTTGAAAACAAGAATGCCGTGAATAGAGTCTCAGTTTTCAGAAAAATTGTGAGACTCCGATATCAAGAGTGTCAAAGATTGCTTGCGGAAGCGTTAGAAAGAACAATACAGAGAGAGAGAGAGAGAGAGAGAGAGAGAGAGAGAGAGAGAGAGAGAGAGACAGAGAGAGCAAGACACACTATTTTTCAACATTATATGAATACTCTGTGCTCTGTATCTACAACGCGCTCATCAACGCTATTTATACAAGTCCACACGGGATTGTTAGAAGTACGGTGTACTTCAATGCTCACACGAGCATCTAACACTAACTACGAGACTATAACTGCCTAGTAGTCTAACCTATACTAGGCTTCTGGTTATGGATTGGATCCAGCATATCGGCTCCCCAGCTCACCGGTCCTTACTGCTTACCGGCTCGGTTGCTCATCGGCATACCGATTCATCTCGCTTACCGGCTCAGGCTTATTCAGCCGATCTGGCTCTGGTTGAGCTTGCCGCTCAACACTCCCCCTCAAGCTCAACCTGAGGTAGGGTCGTAGTGTCAACCTCTGTGGCAGCCGATTCTTCCAACCGACTTCTCCTGGCGTCGCTTCGCCTTGCTCGCGCTCCTTGTCCGGTTTGGTCCCGTTTGCCGCAACCCCTTTGGTTCTGCGCGCCTCGACCTTCGGCATGTCTGCTCAATAGGCCCATCTCAGCTCCTTCGCTGCTATGACTCCGGCGCTTGCCGATCTGTCGGTTCCACCGCGATGGCATCGACTTCCGCTACGTCCGTGTCTCCTTGGCCTCTCGTTGATCCGACTCATCCGGATCCGTTTGTTGATCCGAATCGGCTGTCTTCGACTTGTTCCAGCTCTTGTCTGAATCGGTATCCTCTGATTCGATTTTCGGCTTCAGGCCTCTCACCACATTGGACCACGTCCGGATCTTGGCCTTCTCCGTGCTTCCCTTGGCTTCTTCAGCCGGTTCACTGAAGTCGAATTCTTCATTCGACTCCACATCATGGTCATTACGATCGTGATGACCTCCGCATGGCATGCACTTCTCTTCCTGAGTGTACACTTCTTCTTCACAGCCGCTTACTCCGACCTGTTCGGATGTGCCGACTTCCTTCGTTGACTCGACTTCATTTTTCTTCTTGTCTCCACCTCTACCGGTTCTTCTCTTACCTACGGGTTCAACAGTTTTTTTGCCTTTGCCCGTTTCGGTAGTGTCTTTGCCCTTGCGTCTCCCCCTCAAGTGCGGCACGTCGAGATGCTGAACACCAAACATTTTGGTAAAGTGCTGCAACTTGTCCGACCCAAGCGGCTTGGTGAAGATGTTGACAACTTGCCGATCCGTGTGAACATACCGTAGTTCAAATTCACTACTCAGGACCCGCTCACGCATGAAGTGATAATGCACTTCTATGTGCTTTGTGCGAGCATGGAACACAGGGTTCTTGGCGAGCTGCATGCTGTTGAGGTTATCGCAGTAGATCAGGATCGGGGTCGGCACCTCGATCCGTAGGTCTTGCAGTAGTCGCCGAAGCCAAATGGCTTCGCAAGTGGCAACGGTCGTGCCCCAGTATTCAGCCTCAGTGCTGGATAGAGCCACTGTTGGCTGCTTTTTGCTGCTCCACACAACAGCCGCGCTTCCAAGAGAAAACATAAAGCCGGAAGTTGAGCGACGATCCGTTGCATCGCCAGCCCAGTCGGCATCCGTGTAGCCAACAAGCTCTTCGGTTATACCTTGCCGGTATAAGAGCCCCCGGTCCTTAGTGCCGCTTACATACCTCAGTATCCGTTGCGCACACTGAAGGTGCTCCACGGTCGGCTTCTGCATGAATTGGCTTACCACTCCAACCGGATAGCTAATGTCGGGTCGGGTGATGGTCAAGCAGATCAGGCTTCCAACTATTTGTCGGAACCGTTTCTCATCGCAGGCTGGTCCGGAGTTGGGATGGATCTTCTGATTCCGGTCCAGGGGTGTGGAGACAGGTCGGCATTCCGTCATGCCGAACTTGTACAGTATATTCAACACATAATGGCGTTGAGAAAGCAATATACCGTCGGGGGTGTGGATCACCTCGATCCCCAAAAAATAACGAAGGTCCCCCAAGTCCTTCATATCGAATGCGTCTGACAACTGGGACTTGACGCGGTTGATTTCCGGAAGACCTGGGCTAGTGATGACTAAATCATCAACATAGAGTAAGATACATACCGGACCGTTTGAGCCTTGACGGATGAACAGGGAAGAGTCCGACTTAGAGGCAACAAACCCCATCTTTCGCAACCGGTGCGTGATCTTAATATTCCAAGCACGGGGGGCTTGCTTCAAGCCGTATAATGACTTCCTCAGCTGGCATACCGCCGACTTGTTCACCTCCGACTGAAATCCGGGGGGCTGAGTCATAAAGACTTCTTCTTCAAGATCTCCTTGAAGGAAGGCATTCTTCACATCCATCTGATGAAGATGCCACCCCCTTGCCGCAGCAACCGCCAATACCACACGAACCGTCGTCATCTTCGCTACAGGAGCGAAGGTCTCGTCGTAGTCGATTCCGTGGGTCACGCATATCCCTTCGCCACTAGCTGGGCCTTGTACCGGTTAACTATACTGTTGGCATTGTACTTTACCTTGTACACCCACTTGCATCCGATCGGTTTACAGTGATGGGGAGGGTCAACCAGGTCCTAAGTTTCGTTGGCATCCAGTGCTCGCATTTCTTCCTCCATAGCGGCACGCCAATTTGCGTCCTTTGCCGCTTCTACGTAGCTCTCCGGCTCACGCACTTCCGCGACCTTGGTCATGTACGCATAATGATGCGCCATGTACTCGTTATACCCGTACCGTTTAACGGGATCGTTCTGGCGGGTGGACCGGTGTAACTCACCGTTACACGGTATGAGACCCTTCTTGGCCGGTTCGGTCTTCGTTCCTGAAGATCTGCTTATGTCCTTGCTGAAGTCAGATACGCACCGATCCGACTCATCATTGCCGGTCTCGAATTCCGGCATCTTCTGCTTCCCTTTCTCTTTGCGTGTGAACCGTCTCCTCGGTTCCTTGCGCGGGGAGAGCACGACAGAGTCTCCACTACTCGCCGTCTCATCATCTGACTGGTTGGACTGATCTAGTATCTCATTCGGTCCGCTTAACCAGAACGATTCCGGACTCTCATTTGGAGTCCCGACTTCATCTTTCTCTACCTGGGCCGGTTCAGGCTCACTAGCCCCATCCTCCGACATCGGGTCGGGATCGGAAGTCGGAGTTGGTAAGGAATGCCACGATGCCGATTCATCAAACTCGACATCTCGGCTGACTCGGACCTGCTTCGTCGGGGGGTTATAACACTTATACCCCTTTTGCTCTTGAGCATAATCGACTAGGATGCATTTTTCTGATTTTGCATCCAACTTTCTCCGCTTCGCATCCGGCACATGTACATAGGCTATACTGCCGAATATCCGGAGGTGTCTCAAATTCGGCTTGCGCCCGAAATACAGCTTGTGAGCTGACACCTTCTCCCCGATCCGGTTCTGGATGTAAACGACCGTTTGGACCGCCTCCGCCCAATAGAACTTGGGCATGCTCTTTTCCTCCAGCATTGCCCTAGCCGCGTCAATCAATGACCGATTCTTCCTTTCGGCCACACCGTTCTATTGCGGTGTGTATCTGCAATTGAATTCTCGCCGAATTCCTTTTTGTTGCAGATAATTGTTGAATTGGTCGGAAAAGTACTCTTTTCCGCCATCCGACCGTAGGCATTTGATCTTCCTCTTCGATTCCTGTTCCACCATCTTCTGGAGGCTCCGGAAACACTCAAAGACTTCGCTCTTCCGCTCAATGAGGTAGATCCACGTATGCCGCGTGTAGTCGTCGATGAAGGAGACGAAATATCGACTCCCGCCAATGCTAACATTTTGTGCCGGTCCCCACATATCCGAATGGATAAGATCGAGCTTGTTACAGTTTCAACTTCTTTCGGTGGGGAATGGAAGCCGGTGTTGCTTCCCGAGTTGGCAGGCTTCACAAATCTAGGCTCTCCGGCCGCTAAACTTCGGCAAACCGAAAACAACTTGTTCCGTTTGCAGGTTTTGAAGCCTCCGGTAGTTGACGTGGCCGATCCGCTTGTGCCACAGGTCGATATCCGACTCGACCTTCTGTCCTTTGGCGAACAATGCGGTGCCGGCATCATTGGTGTTGAGGATAAACATCCTCCCATCTCTGCGCCCTTGCGCAATAACTTCGCCCTCATCCTCAATGAAGCACCCGAGGTGCGTAAACCGCACCTGCATCCCCTGGTCGATGATCTGTCCGACCGACACCAGGTTCTTCGTGATCGTCGGAACATGTAATACATTCATCAACTTCCTCCTCTGTCTGATGTGGCTCAAAGGGACTTCTCCGACGTGCACGATCGGGTGGGGAGTGTTGTCTTCGGTTTCGACAACTCCAGGTTGATCCGACTTCTCCAAAAAGGAGAACCACTCACCGTGGCTCGTCATGTGGTTCGATGCGCCGTAGTCAACGTACCACACTTCCTCCGATTTGGAAGTGGTCTTCTTCATTGAGTTTGCCTTGTGCTTCATCACCAAGGCTGGCCCCTTACCGTTCTTGGATCCTCCCGATCCGTTTGCGTAGTGCGAGCTTTGCCGGCCTTCCTTACCGGTCTTGTCGGATCCGGATTTGTCCGAATCGGCACGCTTTCTCCAGCACTCGCTTTCCCTGTGGCCCTTTTTGCCACAGTACCAGCATTCCGTAGCGGATTTGTCTTGTCGGCCTCCGGCACCACCTTGACTCCCTCTGCTTGTGGAAGTCCCGGAATTGTTGTCGGCACGTTCACTGTGCCTTTGTTCCTGCTCTTGCTGGCTGCCTCCATTGTGTGCCGACCTGCCTTGTCCACCACGCCCGCGGGACCGAACCGCTCCCGTGTACAACATCTGGTTGTCTGGGGATGCACTGGTAGATGCACCGGCGTGGTTCTCCTCTACAAGGAGCATCGACTGTAAGTCGAAAAATGAGGGCGTATTCTCCCTTGTACAAACCGCAGTCCGGAAAGCTCCGAACTTGGACGCCAGGCCTCCAAGACAGACCTGCACCATCTCGTCTTCCTCTACGGTGACGTTAATAGAGGCAAGCGAGTCACAGATCCCTTTGATCCGGGCTGTGTAATCTGCCACCGACATGTTATTCTGTCGAACATTGCTCAACTCCTGTCTGAGTTGCAACTTCCGGGTAGTGGTGTTTGCGGCGAAGACCTTTTTCAAGTTTCCCCAAGCATCCTTCGGTGTCTTGGCGTCACGGACATGACTGAGCAGCTGGTCACCAACACTGGATGTGAAGCAGTAGTACATCACCCTGCTTGCCGCCTGTTCCCACACTGGGAAGTCCTTGTGTGTCGTCTCCAGTGCTAAGTCGTTCACTCCGTCGACATAACTCCAGTAGCCATGCCCAAGCAGGTACTGGTGCATCTTGTATGACCAAGATGCGTAGTTGGTTCTGTCGAGCTTCTCCACCGGGAGCGACGTAGCCATACCTCTGTCCATTTCTCCTTTTGTGTCTGTTTTCCGATCTGTTAGGGTTTCCTTCACAAGCGTAGATGTCTGCAACAGAGGTTCTCAACCCACGCGCTCTAATACCATGTCAAAGATTGCTTGCGGAAGCGTTAGAAAGAACAATACACAGAGACAGAGAGAGAGAGAATACGCGGGAGAGATAGAGAGAGACAGAGAGAGCAAGACACACTATTTTTCAAAATTATATGAATACTCTGTGCTCTGTATCTACAATGCGCTCATCAACGCTATTTATACAAGTCCACACGGGACTGTTAGAAGTACGGTGTACTTCAATGCTCACACGAGCATCTGACACTAACTACAAGACTATAACTGCCTAGTAGTCTAACCTATACTAGGCTTCCGGTTACGGATTGGATCCGGCATACCGGCTCCTCAGCTCACCGGTCCTTACTTCTTACCGGCTCGGTTGCTCACCGGCATACCGATTCATCTCGCTTACCGGCTCAGGCTTATTCAGCTGATCCGGCTTTGGTTGAGCTTGCCGCTCAACAAAGAGGGCTCCAGCATGGCGAAGCACATTAATAACTTCCAAGGACTGATGAACCAAACCACCTCTCTAGAAGTACCTCTTGTCGACGAGGTATTAACACTGTTGTTGTTGGGATCCCTTCCAGACAGTTGGGAGATGCTCGTTGTCACATTGGGCAACGCCAGACCGGAAGGGAAGCATCTATCCCTGGAGCAGGTGAAGTCGACCTTATTAAACGAGGAAGCTCGGTGGAAGGACCAAGAGTCCATTGTTGACCCAAAGGCCTTAGTCATGGAAAGTGACAAGAATTGACGAAGAGGCCGAAATTGAAGTTCCCAGAATCAAGATAAGTCAGACGAGGTCGAAGTTGAGGGGAAGGCCCACATGCCTCTATTGTGGGAAGCCGGGGCACTTCCAAAAGAACTGCCGACACTTTCGAAAGGAGAAAGGGGGAGCTGATGGTGTATAGCCGAAGAAAATTCCGGACAGAAAGAACACCTCCACAATCGTCGCGAGTGAAGAGGAGCTGTTGTTCATTAGTGAACAAAATGTAGTCAACCACGCCGGCGAAGAATCGACATGGGTGGTCAATTCGGGTGCATTGTTTCACCTAATCCCTGATCGAAAGTGCTTCTCATCATAAAGGTCGGAGACCACGGTCTTGTAAAGATGGGGAATGAGGGAGCATATCAAATTGTCGGCATAGGAGATGTGTGTCTAATGACATCGACTGGGTGCAGACTAGTGTGGAGAAATGTTCGGCACGTTCTGGAAGTTTGACTGAACTTGATATCAACCGGTTGGCTGTATGATGAAGGCTACACGGGTAGCATCCGGAACGGTGTCATGAAGTTCTACAAGGGAAACCTGATCATGGCCCAAAAAACCAACCCACTGTCTATAATGCATGCTCGATTATGCCGAAATGAGGTAAACGTGGCAACCGACATAGCCAGTGAGTTGTGGCATAAGAGCCTATGCCACATGAGCCAGAAGGGAATGCACATGCTAGCCGAAAAAAGAACTCCTACCGGAGGTAAAGAAAGTGCATCTGGATAAGTGTATCGATTGCTTGATTGGCAAGCAAAATCGAACCTCCTTCCGATCAAGGCCCCAGATGAGGAAGAAATTGCAGCTGGAACTCGTGCATATGTATTCTATGTGGATACAAAGTCTGTTGAGAGTTGAACTCAACTTCCCATAGTAATAGGTTTCACACTAGCTCATGAACATACCATATTAGTTTTGTAAATAGTAGAAAGGGCACTTACCCTAGCTTAGTTGGTATTTAAACCAACCCCTTGTAACTTAGTTACTGTTGGAAGTATTTTGGTTAATGTAATATATAGTCTTTTATCTTTGTCTTCTCTCTCTCTATCTTGCCTTACGTGCACACACACACACACACACACACACACACACACACACACAAAGTCCTTCCACTGCATCTTAGCCACTCTTGCTCCTCATTTTATTTACATGGTATCAGAGCATGTGGTTACTTATTGAATCTATTCAACTGTGTTGTGGTACACGCCGACGATCAATAGAACTGGCTCAGCAACAGAGAAGAAATCGACATAATGAACACTCAAATGGGAAGCGCTCTTCCTACTGAGAAGCTTGACAGAACGAACTTTGCATCTTGGGAATACAAGATGCATCAATACCTTGTCGGACAAGGTTACTGGAGCTACATTGAAGGAGCTCACAAAACTCAACCCAACCCAACACACGCCGACTATCCCGCTTGGGAGCAGGCCACAAGCCGTGTGTTGTATTGCCTTGCATCATGCGTTCAAGATCATAAACTTTGCTATATTCGAGATTCGAAAACACCAAAAGAAGCTTGGGGAAATCTCAAGAAGTTTTTTGCAGCGCTGCACAAAAGCTCCAACTTCGAAAGGAGCTAAACAACATGCAATAGAGGGACATGTTGATCATAGGCTATACATTAAAGATCAAGGAGCTGTGCGATGCCCTCGGTTCTATTAATGTCGTAATCGACGATGATGAGATGATGCAAATATGCCTCGGTGGCTTAGAATCCTGATTTGGCTCGATTAGATCAACCATCCTTGTAAGGGAGAACCCTCCATTTTTCGATCTCCAATCAATATTGTTGGTTGAGGAAAATCACGCTTGACAAAGGAGCAATTCACCAGAGGGTCATATGCTCTACTCCTAGTCGGATGATAGAAGAAATTTCGGCCGTGGAAATAGAGGTCAATTCGAACAAGGCCGTAATGGTCGGCAGACTCAAGAGCATAACTCCCACCAATGGCAAGCGGACAAGAACGTGTTAGGAAACAGGTCCCTCCGGATGGGAAGTGAAAAGAACAGAGATGATGAGCAAACTCGGCCGAGGCCGAAACCGGATGTCGAGTACCCGGCTACGGAAGACCCGGTGAGAACCGGATGACGAGTACCCGGCAAGAGCCGGATGGTGAAGACCCGGCGAGAACCGGATGACGTGTGCCTGGCAAGCGCCGGATGATGCAGGCCCGGTGAGGAGTGCTCACCGGATGAAGGGACATATTCGTAAATATGTTTCTGAGAGTCCATCGGGGCTATATTTGTAAATAGCCGAAAAGTCATATTGGTATAAATATGACTTAGGGCAAACTTAGTACTGTTGTTGTCATTCTTGTTGGTGCAAGATTAGAGCACGTAACTGTGTACAGAGAGTGAGAGAGAGGAAGCGGTCGTTGCCTCTGTTGTAACCGTCGCCTATGGCGAAGATAGCAAGCTCGAGGTCGTTGCTTCGGTGCTTTACTATTGTACATTCTGATATAGTGATAGTTTGAAGTCTGTGGGCTGCTGTGGTTTTTCCCTAGTTTGGGTTTTCCACGTTAACATCCTGTGTACTCTTCTCTTCACCGTGTCATGCGTTCATTACCCGTTTTCTGTGTTTTATCCTAGGCTCGGTTGTGGCCGAGTGTTGTTCATCGGGAGCGTGTGTTCCTGTCAGAACGGTCCCAGAGAGTTCGGCAGAAGGGGGAGTTATCACGCTGGACCAACCAATCGTAATACCTTGATCGAATGTGGGTATTGTGGAAAACACGGTCACTATGAAGAGGAGTGCCAGAAAAAGGTATGAGACTCGGCTTCAACTAGCCGACAACTCACGAACTACGCATCGAATTCTGACTACGACGATCATAGCAGAATGTTTACAAATTACGCCACGAATTCCGACTACGACGACTATGGCGGAATGTTCGTAATGAGGCACGAAGCACACTCGATGTCAGCCTAGGCCTCAATTAGCGTCTCTGCCTCAAATAACATATGGTTTGTCGATTTGGGAGCATCCAATCACATGACGTCTCATGAAGATTGGTTTCGGGAACTACAGAAGCCCGAACGTCCCGGATATGTTGAAATAGGCGATGACACGACTCATCCAATACAACATATCGGGAATGTCCCATTCGGAAACAATGGCAAACACACCTATCTCAAGAACGTAATGCATGTCTCTACCATCACAAAAAACATGGTCTCGGTCGGCCAGATTGTCGAACAAGGAATGCAGGTACAATTCAACAATGATGGGTGCTTTATCGAAAGAGGAGATCAAGTCGTAGCTCACGGCCGTCGTGAAGGCCGAATGTTTGTCCTCGAATCGCACGAGGTAAAATCGGCCATGTTTGCAAAGGGCCTCAATATCGAAACCAACCTAAACTTGTGGCACAAGAGAATTGGTCACATCAATCTCCAGAAGCTTTAGAACATGCAATCGAAAGGAGTCATAATCGGACTCCTGAACTTTACCGCGAAGGAGATTATAGGCGTATGCGAAGCATGCCAGTTTGGAAAGCAACGCTGACATCCATTCCTGAAAGAGCGGAATGTGAGCAAAGGGATCTAGGATGTCGTACATTCAGATGTATGGGGACCGGCCCAGATAAGCACACTCGGCAGATGCCGATATTATGTCACGTTCATCGACGACTTCTCCAGGCACACCTGGATCTACCCGATGAGACAGAAGAGCGAAGTGTTCGGACACTTCCAGAGGTTCAAGGCCAAAGTCGAAAAAACTACGGGTCAGCACGTACGCTGCCTTCGATCAGATGGAGGCAAAGAATACTTTTCAGATGAGTTTACGGTGTATCTCCGAAAGGAAGGAATCTGACAAGAATTCTCATGCCGTCACACACCTCAGCAAAACAACATAGTTGAGTGTTGTCGCAAAGTTTCGCGCGTGCGTGTAGAAGGGCGGGACCACGGGGGTCTCAGACGAGGGAGTGACGGAGCGTAGGAAGCCGACTTCTCTCCGATCCCGACTACACTGGTTGTTGCGCGAACCGGAGCGATTCCGGACGCGTACCGATGGCTACCAAACGCTGTCGTAGTGTAGGTTGCACACTATGTGGAAATTATATTTTTGTCCCTCCGGATAGAGAATGGAGTGCTCGGTGAGAACCGGAAGAAAACGGCATACCGGCAAGGAGGAAAACGGCATACCGGCAAGGAGGAAAAACGGCATACCGGCATACCGGCAAGGAGGAAAACGGCATACCGGCAAGGAAGAAAACGGCATACCGGCAAGGAAGAGCCGGATAAAGAGACATAAATGTAAAAAGAAAGGAAATACTCACTACTGTGCAGGGCATGATTCGAACTCTGCACCTCCACGTTGACAAACCCCAACCTTACCATTACATTAACTTATCTTAAGTGTTTTAAATATAGATTTAATACGTATAAGACCTTTATTTATGCATACCTTTATTAAAAGGTAAATCGTGTATTTTTTTAATATATGAAAAAGACGAGACACTAAAAATAACTCATGCACATCTAGCGTGCATGAGCCCTATACTTAGGAAATAAAAAAGCATCACATGCACATTTAGTGGACATGAACACTTTTTGTAAAAAAGAAAAAAGCATGAAGCCATGCTTAGCTCTTCCTTCCTTATATAAGGAGGAGAGAAATATGTAAAGGGTTGTTGATTATTTGGATTGAGAATTAATCAATACAAAAATTATTCGTGGGATTCACGATTTATACGTCTACTTCTCTCTTAACACCCTAAGTACCAATTAATATAGTATACTCGTGTGATTCACGAGTTTCTTATCTTTCTCTTTGCTATTTACTCATAATTAATCTCTATCTCACGAACTTCTTTCTCCTAGTCCAAGACCTCTGTGGTTCCCACCCGACTCACGCAACGATCCGGAGCCGAAAGGCACGACACAGTTGGTGAACCCGACGTGAAAGCGGGTGGCAAGGAGATGGAGGCTCAACAAGCTAACAATATGATGGCGATGTTCGAACGGATGCTTCAAGAACAACGCACGATGTCGGAGATTTCGGCATCAGTAGAGCGGCTCGTGCAACGCAACGGGCAATTTAATGGTAAGGATGTGTCGCGATATTTGCAGGACTACAAGGCGGAGATGCTCCGGTGCCGGGCTTCGGAAGGACTGCAAGTGACATCCTTTAACCGGGTGGCGACCGACGGGCTTCAAGGGAGTATCCACGGGTTGCAACAACAAAATCCGACGTGGGAAGCATTCGAAGAGGCGTTAAAGACCACGTTTGCCATCGAGGACTCCTCCAAGGCAACGCGGAGGGGATTCGAGGATTGGGTGGAAACGTCAGGTAAGGGGCTGAAGGTCCTCGAAGTGTTTTTGACATTCGAAAGTCGGTTCGGGAGGTTGTCCGCGAGAGATCAAACTATTCTTGCACCGGACAAAGTCATCATGTTTTTGCGAGCTGTGGACGTCCGGGACCGGAAAGATCTCGGAGTGCTTCTTGAGGACACGACCACCGAAAGCGGCCTCACCGAAACATGGGAAAGCGTGCGGGATATCGTCGCGCGTTACACGAAGAGGGGGCAATGGCTTGCCAACGAAGAAAAGAGGGTTTCGGAACCGATTCCGAAACCGAGAACGGGACTGGAAGACCATCAACCGAGGGCTCGGGAGATTACGGCCGAGAAGGGAGTCGACGCGTCTACGGTGGAGCAGCTGCTGAAGGAGATGGAGAATCTAAAGATCGCGATGGTGAAGAAGTCGGATGACCGCCCCACAAGCTCCAAATATACGGATCGACGGTGCATATGGTGCGATAGCGCCGAACACGATCGGAGGGATTGCGACGACCATAAGGAGGCGCTACGACGGGATCTCATCTACTACGAGGGAAACCGGATTCATTCGATGGACTCTCGGAAGCCACTCCGACCGAACTTCCGGAAAGGCGGCATGAAGAAGGTGCTCGAGGAGGAGTTAGCGGCAAGAAGCAACTATGCGACAACCGCGGGAATATGTGTCGGGGAGTCAACGGGAGCGAAGGCGTCTTTCTGGCCGGAGGTGCTAGGAAACACCGAGAAAACCGACTCCAACGATATCCGAAACACCGCGGAAGGCGTCCGGGAAGCTACGGGATGGGAGTGCCCTGTCGACAAGAATAGCATATACGCCCTGTGTCAATTACATGAGGTGTATGTGGACGAGAAACGACGGCGCACGGAGGATGCGACCGGACCATCGAAGATACCGGAAAGCTGGAACTCCGGAGGTAAGGGAAAAGAAAAGGCGACTCCGGCATTCAAGCTCGCCTCGGACATAGAACAACAAACCGACTTGAAAAGAGTGTTCGAGGAAAGAATCTTGGATAGCCGGGTAGATTTTTCGCTGCGGGAACTACTCGGAATAGCGAAGAAGGAGTTTCACGATCTTCTCGTGGATCTCGTAAAAAGGAAGAGACAAAGTACGGAGGAAAATGCTCCAAGGGTGAATGCAAATACCGTTTCAATGAACGACACCGAAGTGGAAGGCGAAATTCCGAACTCCCACTATACAAGGCCACACTGGGCACGTGCGACTACGGAGACTCCGGTCCGAATCGGCAACATCAAAGAACCCGTGCTAGCATTGATTGATCACGGATCGGAGATCAACTTGATGTCCAAGGAGTTCTACCGAAAGGGGAAGTGGCCTATAAACACCAACCATGGATGGAAGATTCGGGCAGCCACGAAAACGACAGAAGACCTATTTGCGGCTTGTCCGGATGTGACGGTAAAGATCGGGGATGTTGAAATTGACCAAAATTTCTTTGTGCAGGATGAGGTTTCACATTCTGTCATCCTCGGCCAACCCTTTATCACGGCTTCACGGATGGAGACGAAGGTGCTCGATAGTGGTGCGGCTTTTGCGCGAATTCGGAGCCAAAACGGAGGGAAATCCGTCCAATTCCTAACGGTGCCGGCAAATCACGAAAGGAACAAGAGGGAACTCTTGTCCCAAGTGAGAATGGATTTTTAAAGCGGACTGTTGTGGAGTGGGGAAGTGATAGTCCGAGAAGCCCTGATACCCCACACAGGAAGAAAACTCTCGGAGCAAAACAAGTACGAATCGGCCCGGATGGGGCATCTACGTACACGGCCGTAACCGGAGGAATGAAGAAACAATACCGACAAGTGAAGGATAAGTTACGGTCGGCATCAATAATAAAAGAAGACGAAGAAATCGTGGGAGTGATCGAGGAAGTGTTCTATGGGAATACACTACAACGGCTTCAAGAGCTTGCGGAAGATAAAAGCCAAGGGAACCGGGTAGTCCCGGTGGAATCGGTCGAGATGTACGAGATCGTTGCGAAAATGGGGCCGGATGCGCTCCGCAAAGAAGAAGCAATGGTAAGTACGAAATACAAGACCGTGGAAAAGAAGGTGAAACCGGCCGCGGGACCACTACCCGCCGATAGCGAACAAAAGAAGAAAGAAGTCTCGGGAGATCCGACACTTCGAAAGTCCGTGGATATCGGACATGCCTTCACAGATGAGACCCGGAAGAAACTTCGGATCGGTGGAGGTGGGTTCCTCTTACAAGAAGAAGAAAAACGGTTTCGAGAGATGTTGGAGCAACATGGCAAAGCATTCGCGTTCACATCGAGGGAGATCGGATGCATTGATCCAAAGATAGTGGAGCCGATGGTGATTTTCACGATTGATCATGTACCGTGGAACCTGAAGCCGATTCCGGTGCCACGGGCGCATATTCCGAAAGTCATCGACTTACTCAAGGAGAAGGTGGCGATGGGGATTCTAGAGCCATCAAGTGCTCCGTACTCAAATCGATGGTTTACGGTTCCGAAGAAGAATGGGTCACTCCGATTCATCCAAGACTTGCAACCGGTGAACAAGGTCACGATCCGGAACTCGGGAGTCGGTCCGATAGTGGACGAATTCGCGGAAGCTTTTGCCGGACGTGCGATATACTCCATCGGGGACCTATACTCGGGGTATGACCAATTCCAACTAGCCGTGGAGAGCCGAGACATCACTACCATGCGGACTCCGATAGGACTAGTTCGAATGTGCACACTACCACAAGGAGCGACAAACTCAGTTGCACATATGATGAACGCGATGAACAAGGTGCTTCGAGATTGCATCCCGGAGATAACGATGCCGTTTCTAGATGACATTCCGATGAAAGGATGCGCGGTGGAAGAAAAAGATGAGACTATGGATGATCGGGGATGCCGAAAGTTCGTGGTCGACCATATTCATGATTGCGAGAAAGTGTTGCGAAAGCTAGAAGATGTGCACCTAACACTTTCCGGGGAGAAATCGGCATTCGGGCAAGAAGAAATATTGGTGGTCGGACATCTATGTGGACCCTACGGCCGAAGACCGTCACCAACAAAGATCGATGCGATTCAAGCTATGAAGGAAGTATGTGAGTCAACATCGGAAGTCCGAAGGTTTCTGGGTGCGTGTGCATTCTATCACATATGGATTCCGCACTATGCACATATAGCGGACCCGCTCTATCACTTGTTGCGGAAAGGTAAGAAATTCGAGTGGAAACCGGAACACACTAAAGCCATGAGGAAGCTCAAGAAGACACTATGGAGGGCGGAATCACTTAAGAAGCCAAGCTACGAGCGGCCAATCATAGTAACGGTTGATACAAGTCCAACCGGTATCGGGTGGGTCATCAATCAAGCCGACTCGGATGGTTCGCGGTATCCGATCCGATTTGGAGCAAAGGTCCTCAACGAAAGGCAACGCGGATATGCACAAGTCAAAAGAGAATTGTGGCGAGTCGTGTCGGCGATAAAATCGGATCGGGATTATTTGATCGGAGCTGAAGTGGTGATCGAGACGGATTGTCTTCTGATACTCGGGATGATGCGGTGTTGTACGATACCGGATGTGGCTATGCTAAGGTGGATTGCATATGTCAAGTCACTTAATCCGGAGGTTCGACACATCTCGGGGAAGGACAACGCGGTAGCGGACATGTTATCGAGGGCGCGGTTTGAAGATGACATAACCGAATCAGATAATGAAGAAGTTTCCGAAGACTACTTCACGTCAGAACACATATGCCGAGTGAACGTGATCCGAGAATTCCGGGAAGAAGAATACGAGGGGGAAACCTTGATGATCGGGAAGATGCTACAAGAGGTCGAGGATTCAACCAATGATAAAGAAAGGAGAGCCGAGATCCGAAGGAAGAAGAGGCAAGTCCAAAAGTTCTTCTTGGAAAACGGTTTAATATGGAGGACGCCGAAAAGACCGGATGGGATACCACTTCGAGTAGTCGGGACGAAAGAGCAACGAAACCGGATAATGTCCGAGTTCCACGAATCCGATTGGGCTGGACATCAAGGAACATGGGCAACTTTTGTGAAAATCAAGCAAAGATATTGGTGGAAGAACATGTATAAAGATGTCGCGGAGTTCACAGAAAGCTGCGAGAAATGTCAAGTCTACTCCGGGGTCCGACACCGAGATGAGCTGCATCCGACATTCTCACCGACAATCAACTTCAAGTGGATGGTCGACATTGTAGCTATGCCGATCGGGATTGGACAAAAGAAATACTTGGTGTTAGCTCGAGAAGATCTCACAAACCAACTTGAAGGTCGAGCGCTTCGGAGGAAAACGTGTGCCGCGGTGTGCCAATTTCTTTTGGAAGAAGTGTTTTGTAGGTACGGCTGCGTAGGACAAGTGATTGCGGACCGGGGAGAACTCGACTCGGACAAAGCTAGGGGATTCTTCGCCAAACATGGAGTTCGGTTAACGTTGACAACGGCCTACAATCCGGAGGCCAACGGGAAGATCGAACGAGGACATAGTCCGATCGTGAAAGCACTTGCGAAGGCATGCGACGGAAGGGTGAAGGATTGGCCACAAATGCTTCCGTATGCACTATGGGCGGATTGGACGACGCATAGCTCCATGACCGGTTACATGCCGGCAGAACTCATGACCGGACAAGCACCGGTAATGCCAACGGAAACCGCAATCGCGACATGGACAATACTACCGTGGAAGGAAGAGATGAGCCGGGAAGAACTACTAGCGGTCCGGATACGACAACTGGAGGGAAGACCGAAAGATGTAGCGGAAGCGTCACGCCGACAACAAGAAGCACGGTTCCGGAACAAAAGCCGGTTCGACACAAAGCACCGACTACGACCGAGGAGGATTGAAGAAGGAGATTGGGTGATCGTCTATGATAGTAGCTTGGACCATCAAAATACAACGATGCGGAAATTCGCGAAAAGGTGGTTCGGGCCGTACGAGGTTCGGAAGGTCTTCGACAACGGGACGTACCGACTGTCCGAGTTGGATGGAACAATACTACGAGTGCCTATAGCCGGGAAACGGGTGAAGATTTTCAAGAAGCGGACCGACGACAAACCTTATGTGATCCAAGTCGAGGCCGACAACGAGGAGCAATCGGACGAAGACCACAATGATGCGGGAAGCGAAGAAAGTGGATTACAACTCATAGTCGACATAAGGGGAGAATCGGAGGAAGCTTCGGATGAAGACGGATACGAAGAATCAAGAACTTCGGCACATACCAGAGGATGTGCGGGTTTGGAGGGGGCGAGTGTCGTAGTGTAGGTTGCACACTATGTGGAAATTATATTTTTGTCCCTCCGGATAGAGAATGGAGTGCTCGGTGAGAACCGGAAGAAAACGGCATACTGGCAAGGAGGAAAAACGGCATACCGGCATACCGGCAAGGAAGAGCCGGATAAAGAGACATAAATGTAAAAAGAAAGGAAATACTCACTACTGTGCAAGGCGTGATTTGAACTCTGCACCTCCACGTTGACAAACCCCAACCTTACCATTACATTAACTTATCTTAAGTGTTTTAAATATAGATTTAATACGTATAAGACCTTTATTTATGCATACCTTTATTAAAAGGTAAATCGTGTATTTTTTTAATATATGAAAAAGACGAGACACTAAAAATAACTCATGCACATCTAGCGTGCATGAGCCCTATACTTAGGAAATAAAAAAGCATCACATGCACATTTAGTGGACATGAACACTTTTTGTAAAAAAGAAAAAAGCATGAAGCCATGCTTAGCTCTTCCTTCCTTATATAAGGAGGAGAGAAATATGTAAAGGGTTGTTGATTATTTGGATTGAGAATTAATCAATACAAAAATTATTCGTGGGATTCACGATTTATACGTCTACTTCTCTCTTAACACCCTAAGTACCAATTAATATAGTATACTCGTGTGATTCACGAGTTTCTTATCTTTCTCTTTGCTATTTACTCATAATTAATCTCTATCTCACGAACTTCTTTCTCCTAGTCCAAGACCTCTGTGGTTCCCACCCGACTCACGCAACGATCCGGAGCCGAAAGGCATGACAACGCGAGAGAGGAAGAGAGGGAGAGAACCCGCGCGCAACACCGACACAACACACACCTCTTATGTACAGGAAACACAGGGAAGGGAAAGCACCCGACACCGATAGAGACACAAATATGCACAACCCTGTATATATATATGATTACAAGAGTGAGTTACAACCCTGACTCCGAGCCGGTCTGAGGTGGGCTAGGTCGCAACGGCAGTCTACCGCCAAGCCGCCGTCGGGGAGCTCTCGAGCTCATCGCGCCGAGCGGGGACTTGCACAGGAGGCCGAGCAGAAGCAACCTACCACAGGGAGAGATACAACCCCGGCCGCAAGCCGGCTATGCACATAAGAAGAAAAGTTAACCTAATAGCTCTCCTGCCATAGCTGCCGCTTGAGTTCCCGAGAAGGAGAGGGAACAGAGTGAAGAAAAGAAGGAAAGAATGTAACTAACCCTAGGAACGAAGCACAAAATGGTATACCCTTACGACTCAAAATGGGCAACCCTTCTACAAGGGACCATCCCTTCCTTTTATAGAACAAGGAGAGGGATGCGTTACAATGTGGGATAAATCCCAATTCACATGGGATTCTTCGTCCCGACTTAACTCCTATTATTCACACAATTATACGAGGGTGAGTGCACATGGTGCACCCCGCCGATGTAGCCAAATTTTCCCGGTTTCCGCCTTTGGCCGAAATTCTTCACGACATCCGCCCCCACCTAACCGCACGTCCACTGGTACGTGCCAAATCCGGTGAAGGGTCAGAGATTTCGGTCGGTGAGAAACCGGTCAGATGTAATCCGCATCCCGGCTCGTTGCTGGTTTGAATTGTTGGCCTCGGTTCTTCCTTCGCGCTTACCTCCCCGTAGGCTCATTCAACCCGTCGATGGGTCCTTCGCCGCGATCTCCGTAGTACGCGTACTTCCGCTGGCCCTTGTTTGGCCGTATGCACGCTCCGCTCTTTGCCGTATGCCCGATGTCCTCCGCTTGAGGAACGCCTGTAGTGGCCCGCTTGGCCTCCATTGACCATTCGTGTTGTCCTGATTGTCGTCCCATGTTGTTTCGTGCTGCCTTCGTCATCACCTTCCTTCTCCTTGGTCTTACGTCGCCACGTCGGCTCCGACCGCCAAGGTCTTCGGAACGGTGTGGAGGATCCTTCTCCGGTCTTCTACGCGCGACCTCCGAACCGTGCAACCCATTCTTCACGCTCACCTTTCCGCTCCGACACCTCCGTGTGCCACATATCCTCGTCCGTTGTTCGGCGCTGCCTGTGCCGCACTCTGATTCTTTGCACGCCTTGTCGGCCCCTTTCCCGGCCGGATCATGCATCGCCGCTCATCCGCATACCGGTGTCCTCTGCATCCGAGGAACACCCCATAGTAGCCCGCTTGACCCTTCCCGTTTCGCGCTGCTGCAACAAGTCCTGAGTCTTCCGCTTGCTGTCGTCCCCTCGCCCCCACCAGCTTGTCATCCCAGGCTTGCCGTGTTAGTCTTCGCTACTCTGATTGAGCTGCCGAGATCTACGAAGCGAGTGTGGAGGATCCTCCTCCGGACTCCCTTGTCATCCCTTGACTCCGACCCTGTGCAGTCCACTATGCACTCGTCCTCTCGTTCCCAACACCTCCCTTGTGCCGTCTTCCGCTTCCTTTGTTCGGCACCGCCCGTGCCGAACACCATCCCGTAGTCACGCTTCGATCCGGCCCGCGATGGCCACTTGAGAGACTCTTGTTCCATGTCCCAGGTGTGCTTTTCCGGCCCGACACACCTCCCCGTGTTTGCCCCTACTAGCTCCTTCTGAAACCGTAACCGGCCGGTAAGGGTTTCACACTTCGTCCGCCCTCGTCTTACCGACTCCCGATCCGCTATCTCGTGTCGCCGGGTCCTGTTCCCTGCCGCCACCGTCCTTCTCCCTAGGTCTCACGCCGACTCTCGTTAGCTGGCCGTCGGAGTCTCCGGATCGGTGTGAGGGTCCCATAGGACCGGACTCTGTTTCTCTGCTTGCCAAAATTCGGGTGTCTTTTGCCGGAGTCCTTTGCGACTCTCCTCGTGTCTTCCGCGTAGCCGGGTCTTGTTTCCCGCTGCCACCAACCTTCTCTCTCGGTCTCACGTTGCCACGTTGGCCAAACTGCCGGAGTCTCTGGTTCGGTGTGGGGATCCCGTAGGACTGGTCTTCCTTATGCTCACTTACCTTGCTGGAAGATCCGAGATGGTCCATAGCCGCTTCGCCGGCCTCATACCTTCCTTCTCTGCTTTCCGTCGTCCGATCATGTGCACCTGCCGCAACCGTCCTTTCTTATAGGACTCACGCCGGCAAAGATGACAACTGTGTGGACCGTAATTGCAATCGTCGCAGTAAAAGGGTGGCACCTCCACTAGATGGATGTTAAGAACGCCTTTCTTTAAGGCGAATTGGAAGAGGTGTACATGATCCAACCACCCGGTTTTGAATCGTTCAATCATTTGAATGCCGTATGCTGACTCAAGAAGCCTCTCTACGGCCTCAAACAAGCACCACATGCATGGCATTCGAAGATCACGCAACATCTTCATCAAATCGGATTTCGAATAGCTAAATTTGATACTTCCCTGTACATCCGAAACGAGTCAGATAGCCCGATTTTCATCATCCTTTACATGGATGATTTGGTCATTGGAGGAACGGATCTCGCTGAGATTAACAAAGTCAAATCACTTCTCTCCGGCAGATTCGAAATGAAAGACTTGCACGAGCTCCATTACTTCCTAGGCATTGAAGAATTTGGACACCAGTCGGAATAATGATCTTTGAACGGCACTACGTTCTCAACTTGCTCTACAAGTTCGGAATGACTGAATACAAACCTGTGTCCACCCCTCTCAATCGTAATCTCACAATGGATGCCGATTCCGGCAAAACCGTGTGCGAGTCAACTTAGTATCGTAAGGAAATAGAAAACAATGCAACCTATTTTCTAGCAGAGTTAGATGGAACTCGACTTGCTTTGCTGATTGCAGGGAAGAGAATCAATATCTTTAAGAGAAGAGAGACTTCGAGGTTCAAAAAGAATAAGCAATAGTACCTAACAATCATTGGCACATACCGGAGGATGTGCAGGTTTGGTGGGGGTGGATGTCGTGATGTTTCTAACACATAGTGTGAAACCACCCTCGAAAAGAAGTAAAATAGTAGTTGAAATAAACTAGTATTGTGAAGTCAACTTTATTGGTAGAAAAAATACTTTTTCATTTTCCAAAGATAATTCCTTATAAATAAATGTTCAAAGGATTGAACCTTACAATAAATAATGATGAATATTAAGTTAGAGGCGGTTTTCAAAAGTAGACAAAAGTAGAGAAAAAGATGGAGAAAAAAGAAGAAGCACGCGTGGATATGAGGAGCACAGTAGAGAAAAAAGCTCATAATTTCCTCGTCATATGTCCAAATTAGAAAAGAAAAGATGCATAAGAAAGCTAACCCAAAGAGCTTTCCATGAATATCTTGCATGTGAAATTTGGGGCTAGAAAACAGAAAGAGTGAGGAAAAGAAAAGTCGACTCATATAGACAAGCTTTTTTGTAAGGGAAAAAGGCAAGCAATCCTAAACCTATAAGTAAGAGCCTATTCTAGTGAAGAAGGGGGGGGAGGGAGAAGGAACGTGGAAGATCTACTCAATTGGAAAGTGGAAGAAGAAGGATCAACAACATCGAGAGGCGTCATCAACAAAGAAACTCCTTCTATACTCCACCTCTCTTCCCCCATTCATTTATAAACAATCCCTCATATTCACATCCAACCCATTGTAACATGATTCTTATATTATAAAAGAATCTATTATATTGATAAAAACTAATGTTTTCTTTCATCTACTTGTCTTATGTGTAAATCTTGATTGTGCTTATTTGTTATCGCTATTTGTGCTTATTTGTTTGTGTGTCTTGTGACAAGGGAGTGTTTCAGGCTTGCTCATGCACCTCTCCTTTCACAAAGGCATTCAAACCTACATGTCTTATATGTTATCGTCGTTTGTGCTTATTTGCTTGTGTGTCTTATGACAAGGGAGCGTTTTGGGCTTGCCCATGCACCTCTCCTTTCACAAAGGCATTCAAACTTACGTGTCTTGCGGGTTAACGTAAATCTTGCTTATGTGTTCGTGCGACTTGTGGCAAGGGAGCATTCGGGCTTGCCCATGCACCTCTCCTTTTACAAAGGCGTTCGAAATTGTGTCTCCCATGTATAAACCTTCCTTGTGTGTTCGCGTGTTTTGTAACAAGGGAGCGTTTGGGCTTGCCCATGCATCTCTCTTTTCACAAAGGCATTCGAAACTCTGTCTCTCGTGTGTATAAGTAAGCCTTTTTCTTGTGTATCTGTGTGTAAGCCTTCCTCACGTTTCTTCGTTCGCCTTGTGACTAGGGGTTGATTTGGGCTTGCCCATGCACCTCTCCTTTTCACAAACACGTTCGAATACTCGTGCCTTGTTTGTGTAAGCCTTCCTTGTGATGTGCGTGTAAACCCTATTTCCTTCCTGTCCATAACCCCGACGGTTCCACCTCACGATCCGCACATAGTGACGGATTTTCACAACACTGCGCTACCAAGGGAAAACATGTAATCGGAGGTGGATCGACGATCCGATGCATCACCTGCCCAGTCGGCATTTGTGTATCCGACTAACTCTTCAGTTATACCATACTGGTAAAACAGTCCCCGGTCCTTTGTGCCACTCACATATCGCAATATTCGACGCGTGCACTGAAGGTGCTCCATGGTTGGCTTCTGCATGAACTGGCTGATCACACCGACCGGATAATTGATGTCGGGTCGGGTGATTTTCAAGTATATCAGGTTTCCGACTATTTGTCGGAACCATTTCTCATCGCAGGCCGGTCCGGAGTTGGGACAGAGCTTCTGGTTCCGGTCTAGGGGTGTGGAGACAGGTTGGCATTCCGTCATGCCGAACTTGTACAACATATTCAACACATAGTGTCGTTCTGAGAGCAATATGCCGTTGGGGGTTCAGATCACCTCGATCCCAAGAAAATAATGAAGGTCCCCCAGGTCCTTCATTTCAAATGCGTCTGACAGTTGGGCCTTGACACAGCCGATTTCATTGAGTCCGGGTCCGGTGATGACTAAATCATCTATATAAAGTAAGATGCAAACCGAACTGTCCAGAACTTGCCGGATGAACAACGATAAGTCGGATTTAGAGGTCACAAACCCCATCTTACGCAACCGATGCGTGATCTTTGCAGTCCAAGCTCTAGGGGCTTGTTTTAGACCGTAAAGCAACTTCTTAAGCCGGCATACCGCCGACTCGTTCATCTCCGACTGAAAACTAGGAGGTTGAATCATATAGACCTCTTCTTCAAGGTCACCTTGAAGAAATGCATTCTTCACGTGCATCTGGTGAAGATGCCACCCCCTTGCCGCAACAACCGCTAGTACCACATGAACCGTCGTCATCTTCGCTACCGGAGCGAAGGTCTCGTCGTAGTCGATTCTGTGGGTCTGTGCGTATCCCTTCGCCACTAACTAGGCCTTGTACCAGTTAACCGAGCCGTCGGCATTGTACTTTACCTTGTATACCCATTTGCAACCGATCGGTTTATAGTGTTGGGGAGGGTCAGCGAGGTTCCATGTGTCATTGGCATCGAGTGCCCACATTTCTTCCTCCATAGTGGCATGCCAATTTGCCTCCTTTGCCACTTCTACATAGCTCTCCGGCTCACGCACTTCCGCCACTTTGGTCATTTATGCATAGTGATGCGCCATGTACTCATTGTACCCATACTGTGTAACGGGGTTCTTCTGGCAGGATGATCGATGTAACTTGTCGTTACCCGGTTTGAGGCCCTTCTTGGCTGATTCAAACTTCCTTTTTGAAAATCCACCTTCATCCTTTCTAGAGTCGGATTCTCTCCGATCTGACCCTTCACTGTTGGTATCGTATCCCAACATCTTCTTCTTTCCCTTCTCTTTTCACGTGAACCGTCTCCTCAGTTCCTTGCGCGGAGAGAGCATGATAGAATCTCCACTACTCGCCGGTTCCTCATCCGACTGGTCACTTTGACACAGTCGTTCATTCGGTCCGCTCAACCGAAACGATTCGGGACTCTCTTCTAGAGTCTCAAGCTCGTCATCTTCTATCTGGACTGGTTCAGGATCACTGGCCTCATCCTCCGGGATTGGGTCAGAGTCGGTAAAGAGTACCACGATGCCGTCTCGCAAACTCAACGTCTCGGCTTACTCAGACCTGCTTCATCCGGTGGTTATAGCACTTATACCCCTTCTTCTCATGCGAATAACCGATTAGGATGCAATTGTCCAACTTTGGATCAAGCTTCTTCTGCTTCTCATCTGGTACATGCACATATGCTATGCTGTCGAATATTCGAAGGTGTCTCAAATTCGGCTTGCGCCCGAAATACAACTCGTGTACTGACACCTTGTCTTCGATCCGGTTTTGTATGTAGACGATTGTCCGGACCGCCTCAGCCTAGTAGAATTGGGGCATGCTTTTCTCCTCCAGCATTGCCCTTGCCGCGTCGACAATCGACCGGTTCTTCCTTTCGGCCACATCGTTTTGCTCCGGTGTGTATCTGCAGCTGAATTCTCTTCGAATTCCGTTTTGCTGCAGATAACTGTTGAATTGGCCGGAAAAGTATTCTTTCCGCCACCTTACCACATGCACTTGATCTTCCTCTCCGTTTCTCGTTCAACCGAGTTTTGAAGGTACCGGAAACACTCGAAGACTTCACTCTTCCTCTCAATGAGGTAGATCCACGTGTGCTGGTTGTAGTCGTCGATGAAGGAGACGAAGTATCGACTCCTGCCAAGACTACCGCTCTATGCAGGACCCCATACATCCGAATGGATTAGGTCGAGCTTGTTACGGTTCCGATTTCGTGCGGTGGGGAATGGAAGTTGGTGTTGCTTCCCGAGTTGCCAGGATTCACAAATTTCGGCCTTCCGGCCGCTAAATTTCGGCAAACCGAAAACAACTTGTTTCGATTGCAAGTCCTAAAGCCTCCTGTAGTTGACGTGGCCGATCCGCTTGTGCCACAGTTCGATGTCCGACTCGACCTTTTACCCTTTGGCAAACATGGCGGTGTCAATGTCAGTGGTGTTGAGGATAAACATCCTCCCTTCTTTGCGCCCTTGCGCGATTATCAAGCCTTCTTCCTCGATGAAGCACCCAAGGTGCGTAAATCGCACCTGCATCCCCTGGTAGATGATTTGTCCGACCGACACCAGGTTCTTTGTGATTGTCGGTACGTGAAATACGTTCGTTAGCTTCCCCTTTTTTCCGACATGGCTCAAAGGGACTTCTTCGACATGGACAATCGGGTGAGGGGTGTCGTCTCCGGTTTCGACGATTCCCGGTTGTTTCGGTTTCTTAAAAAACACGAACCACTCTTCATGGCTCGTCATGTGGTTGGATGCTCTGGAATTAATGTAGTCTTCTTCATCGAGTTAGCCTTGTGCTTCATCACGAAGGTTGGCCCTTTACCGGTCTTCCTGGTTCCGGATCCTTCCGATCCTTCTGCGTAGTGCGAGCTTTGCCGGTTTTCTTGACCAGTTTTGCCGGATCCGGATTTTTCCGAATCGGCGTGCTTCTTCCACCACTCACTTTCCCTGTGACCCTTTTTGCCACAATACCAGCATTCCGTTGTTGCGTTGTTACGCGCGTGCGTGTAGAAGGGCGGGACCACGGGGGTCTCGGACGAGGGAAGGAGGGAAGCCGAGAAGACGATTCCGGAGGCGCGTTCCGGAAGCAACCAGACGAGAGAGAGAGGAAGAGAGGGAGAAAGAGAGGGAGCGCGCGCTTGACACCGACTCACACACACACACACACCACATCGACCTAATTCACGCCCTTATGTACAGAAATGGAGGTAAGAGAACACCAAAAGCACCCACACAAACACCGGACCCCAACAAAGACACGAATATGCACAGAGAGACGCAAATGTATATATTACAAGGGAAAGAATACATCCCCGGCTTTGAGCCGGACCATGGTAGGTTACATCAGCCGTTTGCTGCCAAGCCGCCAATCGGGGAGCTCACGGGCTTGTCACGCCGAGCGGGGTCTTGCACAGGAGGCCGGGCAGAAGTAAACCTACAGCACGGAGAGATACCACCCTGGTCGCGAGCCGGGTATGCTCAAAAGAAGAGGAGCTAACCTAACAGCTTTCCCGCCATAGGTGCCGCCCGAGTACTCGTGAAGGGGAAAGAAAGAAGAAGAAGAGACTAACCCTAACTACCGGTATACCCTCTAACACAAAATGGGCAACCCTTCATAAGTGACCCCTCCCTTCCTTTTATAGCCCAAGGAGGGAGGGACCTTATAATGTGGGACAAAATTTCCCCTCTTCTTTCTACACACCATTTCCTAGTATACATGTGCACATGTTGCACACCACCGATTTGCCCATTCCACCCCGGTATCACACTATAGCCGGAAATATTCACGACATCCACTCCCACCAAACCGCACATCCATCGGTATGTGCCAAGAAAGGAAAAGGGTGAGAGATTTCGACGACGGTGATCAACCGGGTCCTTCGCTTTACCGACACCCAACCGTCTTGCCGGTCCCTTGCCGGCGCTGATCCGTCTTGCCAGCTCCTTACCGGCCCTAACCTGCCGGCTCCATCCGATCCACCACGTCCACCGCATGTCCCCGAACCGGCGGCTCCATCCGATTCGCCATATCCGACATTCATGCCTTTTTCTTCGACCGGCCCTCCCAAACGTCGTTGCTGACCTGGTTGCTCTTCCTTTGCCCGCCTCGTATATCCTCCGGATGCGCTCCCGATCTCTCTGATCACAATCCGGATTCTGCCCTTTGCATGGCCTTTCGAAAAGGTGCGTTGCTTCCCCACCATCCGAGTCGGTGCTCTCGTCTTCGGTGTCCTCCGCAACCTCCGATGTTGCCACTTCGCCCTAAGGTACACCCTCTTGGTCCGCCTGGCCCGCTCGGCCGCACACATGCTTCGGGATGCCCCATTTTCTCTTCACGGTACGTGACCCTCCGTTCTCCACGCATCTCCTCCATTTTCCCAGACACAATCCTCCGCTCATGCCAATCGCGCTCGTCTCGTTCTGTCGATCTTGGCGTCTTGTCACGTCGTCCGTCGTCCTACGCTTGCCTCTCGAAGGCTTCCTCCGACCGTCATCATCGGTCACTCGTTGCGGCTCCTCCGAATGCACGCTCATTCTTTGGTCCTTACGTGACCCCATTACGCGCACCTCGATTCTCCCTTGCTCTCCGTGCTCTCTCGTAGTAGAGCGTATCGTCATCCCGACCTTCGTGTCGGGGTTCTTCGCGGCTCTCGTTACCGCTTCATCCCGACTCGCATCCTCTTGACCTACTTGGCCCTGCACGTTGTCGAGGTCTTCCTCACGGATGCGTGGAATGAGGCGGGGCCTCGGGGGTCTTGTACCGAAGAGCAAGAGACAAAGGAGAAGGGAAGGGACCCACTACGTGTGGGCGTAGATTCACAGGGGCACGACCCTTCGACACAAAGACGCGAGTGGGACACCGACGCAGAGAGACACGAATGTATGTATATATATTAACAAGGACAAACAACAAGAAGCACGAAGTCGGTTACAACCGAATAGGCCGGGGAACAGATGCCGATGCCTGTTCGTAAACGCTCAGAAAGAAGGGAGTAGGTTGGAGGTGCTGCCGGAAGCACTTGGGCATTCCTCAGAGCAGCGCGAGCCTCCCGAAAACCTGCACAGAAAGAAGCTACGGAGTATGGAAGAGAGAGAAGCCTTCGGCCGACAACCCGACAGCACTTCGTCCTCTCTAACCGCGATCCTTCCCCCTCCTCGTCTCCCTCCTTTTATAGGCAAGGAAGGAGCCGTTTCCCATTAACTTGCTACCTACCGAATCTACCTACCTAGGATCTTCTATGTACCTAATTCTCTCTTATGTACAACATAAGGCGTACGTGCATGAAGAGCCGGTTCCTACGCTCCGGTGCACCGATTCCGCTTGTGGACGGTTTTCTTCATGACATCCGCCCCCACCTAACCGCGCATCCACCGGCATGCGCCAAATTGAGTTGGGACGGAGAAAACCGGTCCAACCTTCATTCCCTGCCTGTCGGTTCTTCCTCGGTTTCGGATCGTTCGTCGTCGCGGTCCAGGTTAATCGGATCCGGCTCGTCGTCGTGATGCTTCTTGAACGCTTTGATCCGCTTCCCAGCTACCGGTATCGCCATTCTCGTGCCGTCGAGTTCCGCCAGATGGTACGTCCCGTTGTCGTTGGCGCTTTGTACCACGTAAGGCCCGAACCACCTTCTTGCGAACTTCCGTGTCGCTCGGTGCTGGTTGTTGAGGCTGCTGTCGTAGACTATCACCCAGTCGCCTTCCTCGATCTTCTTTGGTCGGAGCCGGTGCGTTCGGTCGAACCGGGCTTTGTTCCTCGTCCTTGCCACCCGAAGCTTTCCCGCAGCCTGCTCCACGTCCTCCGGTCTTCGCTCGAGCTGTCGTATGCGCGCCGCCAACAGTTCCTCCCGGCTCATCTCGTCTTTCCAGTCCACGGTTGCCCATGAGGAGATCGTACGTTCCATCGGCATGATCGGCTTCTGCCCAAACATGAGCTCTGCCTGCATGAATCCGGTTACCGAACTGTGCGTAGTTCGGTCAGCCCACAACGCGTAAGGTAGCAGCCGCGGCCAGTTTCCGACTTGCCCTCCGCATGCCCGAACTAACGCCTTGACGATCGGTCCGTGTCCGCGCTCCACCTTCCTATTCGCCTCCGGATTGTACGCAGTGGTAAGCGAGAGCTTGACTCCTAGCCGGTCGAACAGCTCCTCGGCCTCTTCGGCATCCAACTCCCCGCGATCAGCCACAATCTTCCCGACGCACCCGTACAGGCATATCACGTCCTCGATCAGGAACCGACATACGACCGCGGTCGTTTTGTTCTGAAGGGCTCGGCCTTCCACCTGGTTCGTCAGATCTCCCCAAGCCAGGACCAGATACCGCATCTGTCCTACTCCCATCGGCATCGTCACCAGATCTACCATCCATTTGAAGTGGATGGTCGGAGGGTACGTAGGGTGAAGCTCGTCCCGATGTCGGACTATGGAGTGCATCTGACAGCTCTCGCAAGTTGTCACGAACCGATGCACGTCCCGGTACAGTCCCGACCACCAGTACTTCCCCTTTATCTTCTCGAACGTGGCCCACGTTCCACGGTGTCCAGCCCAAGGGCTGTCGTGGTAGGCCGTCAGCAGCTCCTCCCGTTCTTCCTTCATCGCCACCACCCGGAGCGGGATGTCGTTCCTCTTCTTCGGGTGCTTCCATAAGTATCCATCCCGGAGAAAGAATCGGTATGCTTTCTTCCGGATCCGGTTGGCCTCGTCCCTCGTCCATGACGCATCCGGCATCATTGTCCTCAAAAACCCACCGATCTGTAGCCACTCGCCGTCGTACTTGCTCTCGTCGAAGCTGTTAAGTGTCGGAGTGCTCGCCCCATCGGTCGTCACGTACGCCGCCTCGAAGAAGTCCACGCCGACTTCTTCGTCCTCCGAAACCATGCCGCCCTCGTCATCAAACCTCGCCCTCGAAAGCATGTCGGCCATGGCGTTGTCCTTTCCGGAAATGTGTCGTATTTCCGGGTCCAGGGACTTGATGTACGCTATCCACCTGAGCATCGCCAGGTCCGGTGTCGCGCATCCGGAAACCATGCCGAGAATTGGCAGGCAATCCGTCTCGATAATCACTTCTGTCCCAATTAGGTAGTCTTTGTCGGCCTTTACTGCCGAAACGATACCCCAGAGTTCGCGTTTAACCTGGGCGTACCCTCGCTGTCGCTCACTGAGGACCTTTGTGCCGAATCGGATCAGGAACCGAGTGCCGTCCTCGTCTTCTTGGTTGACGACCCATCCGATCCCGGTCGGACTCGTATCCACCGTTATGTATACCGGGGTACCCTTCTCGTAGACAGCCTTCCGGAGCGCCGGTGCTGCCGCAAGAGCTTCCTTCAGCTTCTGGACCGACTCCGTGTGCTCGTCTCGCCACTCGAATTTTCGCCCCTTTTTCAACAACCCGTATAGCGGCTCCGTAACGTGGGCGTAATGCGGGATCCATATGTGGTAGAATGCGCGCGCCCCCAGGAACCTCCGAACTTCCGTAACCGAGCTACAGTCGGTCTTCATCGTGGAGATGGCTTCTACTTTTGCCGGAGACGGCTTCCGGCCATATGGTCCACATAGGTGTCTGACCACCAGGATTTCTGATTGCTCGAAGGCCGATTTCTCCCCGGAGAAGGTGAGCCTCGCAACCTCTAGCCTTCGTAGCACCTTCTCGCAGTCGTCAATGTGTGTTGCCACGAATCGCCGGCATCCGTCCTGCCCGAGTGTCTCGTCCTTCTCTTCCACCGGGCACCCCTTGTTTGGGATATCGTCTAGAAACGACATGGTGATGTCCGGGATGCAATCCCTCAGTACTTTGTTCATTGCATTCACCATGTAGGCCACCGAGTTGGTCCCTCCTTGTGGCAGGGTACACATTCGCACTAGACCGAGCGGAGTTCGCATCGTCGTAATGTCTCTGCTCTCCACGGCTAGCTGGAACTGGTCGTACCCCGAGTACAGATCACCGACTGAGTAAATCGACCTTCCGGCGAAGGCCTCCGCGAACTCGTCTATGGTCGGTCCGATTCCTGCGTTCCGAATGGTCACTCTATTGACCGGCTGCAGGTCTTGAATGAAGCGCAATGTTCCGTTTTTCTTTGGTACGGTAAACCATCGGTTCGAGTATGGGGCACTTGACGGTTCGAGAATGCCCATATCGACTTTCTG
This sequence comes from Azolla caroliniana, assembly GCF_043228905.1. Lineage (NCBI taxonomy): Eukaryota > Viridiplantae > Streptophyta > Polypodiopsida > Salviniales > Salviniaceae > Azolla > Azolla caroliniana. The sequence goes on along the minus strand of NW_028230447.1, from coordinate 20,657,208 downwards.
CCTCAATAGCTCCATCAACTTCGGGATGTGAGCTCTCGGTACTGGAATCGGCTTAAGATTCCACGGCACATGCGGTACCGTGAATATCACCATCGGCTCCACGATTGTTGGGTCTACGCACCCGATCTCTTCTGGTGAGAATGCGAAGGCTTTCCCATGCCTTCCGAGCATTCTCCGAAACTGGTCTTCCTCCGCCGGCAGTAGGAATCCGCCCCCACCGATTTTGAGCTCCCGGAGCGTCCCGTCGGTGAAGGTGTGACCTATGCAAACCGGATCTCGTAAACTGGGGTCCAACGCAACCCCTCTGATTCGGGATTCGCTGCCCTCCGGTAAGGGTGCCGCGACTGGCATTACCTTTCGGTCCACAGTCTTGTACTTCGTGCTAACTCGGGCCGTCCGATCCGGCTCGAGCCCCTGACTGAAGTTCGCGATGACTTCGTACATCTCTTCGGAACATACCGGTATCGTCCGGTCTTCGTTAAGGTCTTCTCCGGCTACCTTCCTAAGCATCCCCAAGGTGTCGTCGAAGGAGACCGCCTCCACGGCTCTGCTGATTTCCTCGTCCGGGCCGAGAACTCCGCACGCTCGAAGCCGCACTTCCGCCCTTGCCTTTTCTCGGCCAACGATGCCGACTATCATACACCCTCCGTTGTTGGAGAAGCAAAATTTTTTACTTATCGTACAGGGTTTCTTCGGTTTCGGTTCTATCGTACAGCTGTGGGGTCTTTCCCGAGTGTCCGGACTGTCTCGGCCCCACGCCTTGGCAGCCCTCTCTAAAAATCCTCCCGATTCTCGCCACCGAGGGATTCGCGGTTTCGCTCGTGGTTCGTTTGCACCGTCAGAAATTGGACCGAATGGTGCCCGTCCTGGCTTTTGACCCTCACGTAGGCCGAACCGTTGTCTAGCACCTTGGTCTCCATCCGCGCCGCCGTGATGTATGGTTCCCCTAATATGACCGGGTGCAAGGACGTCTCCTGTACGAAGAAGTGCTGGTCAATCTCGACGTCGCCGATCTTGACTCGCACGTTCGGGCAGGCCCCATGCAGTTCCTCGGTGGCGCGCGTCGTTGCCCGTATCTTCCACCCGTGCTTGGTGTTGATCGGCCACTTTCCCTTCTTATAGAAGTCCATGGACATCAGGTTTATTTCCGAACCGTGGTCCACCAATGCCACCACCGGTTCCCGAACATCTCCGATCTTTACCGGGGTCTCCGTGGTCGCTCGGGCCTAGTGTGGCCTCGAATAGTGGCTCTCCGCCCACTCATCTTCCAGTGCCAAGTCGTCGATGTGTGTCGTCTGCACCTCCACCGGTCTTTCCGGTTCCGTCTCCGTCGACAGCCTCTTCCGCTTCACCAAGTCCACAATGGAGTCGTGGAACTCCTTCTTAGCGATCCCTAGCACCTCCCGCAATGACAACTCCACTTTGCTGTCGAGGATCCGTTCTTCTAGGACCTTTCGTAGGTCCGTGGTCCTTTCTATTTCCGTCCCCAGTCGGTATCCGCCCTTCCCGGGGTTATCTTGCACGCTGGACCCACCGACATCGTTCCGTCGTTGCCTGAATCGGGTCTCGTATCGTTGTGAGGGCCCGGCCGCTCCGGCTTTCCCCACTCGTTTGTCTTCTACCAGAGCCTCGTAGTTCCGGCAGGCGGCTTCTACAAAGCCCATCTTCTCCTCGACCGGGTCGCTCCACCCGGTTATTTCCCGGACCCGTCTCTCAGCACGGTCCGCTTCATCTTTCCTCAGCCGTGCGCCGGCAAGGCCTTCCAGCATTGCCGACCAGAATCCGTCTTTGCTCCCCTTTCGGGCCTCGCTGCCCCCGACCCGAATACCGGCCGACGCCGAGTAGTGGACGGCCTCCACGTGTCGGGCCGCTGCCTCTTCCATCCGTCTCTTCATACCTCCTCGCCCGTCGTTCCGGTTTAGGGCCCTTCTGGTATTGCCGGCGTGCACCCGGCCTTCCCATAGGTACACCACCCGGTTCCTCAATGCCTCTGCGAAATCGCCGCAGTCCTTCCGAATGTGGCCGACCTCGTCGCACCACATGCACCTGTTCCCTGCTGCTGGCTGTCGGTCACGAGCCGGTTCGCCGCCTTCCCTTCGAGTCTGGGCGATCTGGAGATCCTTTATCGCCTGCGTCAACTCCTCCAGCGTTGCTCCTCCGGACGAGTCATTAACCATGCCAGTTGGAGCCGAACCGGTTTCGAGCCACTCCCGGGTCTCTGCCCTTTGCCCTTGTGGTGCCGGTTCAAGCCTCTTTGCTGTGACAAAGCCCGCTCGTCCACCGACTTGACGAATAGTAGGACCCGGCTCGTATCCAGAACGGTTCGGTGAAGCGCCGAAAGGCGCGCAAAGCGTTCCTCAAACTCCCGGAGGAGTGCCGACGCGTTTCTTCCCTTGCCGGGGGACTCCACCCATTCCATGAAGTCCCGTTTCGAAAGCCGGAGCGCGTCGTCCAACCTGTATTTTTCTAGGAGTCGGCCTTCGAACTCCTCCCAGGTACGACTCTCCGCTCGTACCTCGAGCACCTCCGCATGGATGCTCGGCATCGCCACTCGAGGGAACCCGGCAAGACGCCTCTCTTCCGGAATGTCCGGCATCAGCATTTCTGCCCCGTAGGACGCCAAATACTTCGTGGCATCCTTCCCGCTGAACCGGCCGATCGTACCGACGACCACCTCAATGGCTCTGTCGAGGGCGTCGGTGCCCTCGCGTGCGCTCAATACCCGATCCACGGCCGAAGCCATGGCCTCCTCAAGATCCGACCCCTTCATCTTCTGCTCTTCTGCCGCCTCTTTCACGTCGGGTTCACCAAGATGTCGAGGTCTTCCTCGCGGATGCGTGGAATGAGGCGGGGCCTCGGGGGTCTTGTACCGAAGAGCAAGAGACAAAGGAGAAGGGAAGGGACCCACTACGTGTGGGCGTAGATTCACAGGGGCACGACCCTTCGACACAAAGACGCGAGTGGGACACCGACGCAGAGAGACACGAATGTATGTATATATATTAACAAGGACAAACAACAAGAAGCACAAAGTCGGTTACAACCGAACAGGCCGGTGAACAGATGCCGATGCCTGTTCGTAAACGCTCAGAAAGAAGGGAGTAGGTTGGAGGTGCTGCCGGAAGCACTCGGGCATTCCTCAGAGCAGCGTGAGCCTCCCGAAAACTTGCACAGAAAGAAGCTACGGAGTATGGAAGAGAGAGAAGCCTTCGGCCGACAACCCGACAACACTTCGTCCTCTCTAACCGCGATCCTTCCCCCCTCCTCGTCTCCCTCCTTTTATAGGCAAGGAAGGAGCCGTTTCCCATTAACTTCCTACCTACGGAGTCTACCTACGTAGGATCTTCTATGTACCTAATTCTCTCTTATGTACAACATAAGTCGTACGTGCATGAAGAGCCGGTTCCTACGCTCCAGTGCACCGATTCCGCTTGTGGACGATTTTCTTCATGACAACGTCCTCTGGACGCCGCTTTTTCTCTCCTCGATGCGTAGTTCTTTGCTGTCCACGCACCATCCTCCGCTCTCGTTGTTCATCCGCCGATCCTGGCAACTCACCACTCCATCTCTTGTCGTGTGCTTGCCTCTCAAAGGCTCCACTGGTCTGCCGTTGCCGGTCAGTCGTTGCTGCTCTTCCGGCTGCATGCTTGCTTTTTGGCCCTTCGCCGGCCGTAGTGCATGCTCCGTTTTACGCCGTAATGCAGGCTTCGTGTTACACACTTCTTCCGCCGTAGTCCCCACCTCCGCGTCGACCTCTTCTTCCTTTGTCATTGTAGACCCTTCCGACCCCGGCTTATCGTCTTGGGCCCCCTCGTCCGTCATTCCGTACCGGTGTCCTCGTCCGCTCTGACTTCCGACTCGTCGCCGCCACCCGCCGTCTCTTTGGTCTTACGTCGATCCGCAACCGCCAAAGTCTCAAGGATAGATGTGGAGGGCTCCTCTCGCTCTTGGCCTCCCACCGAGTCGTACTCCTCGTGCATGCTTGGCCTCCTTCTCGCGCTCACCGACTCCCACCGAGTGTTGTGGCTCGTTCGCATCGACCTCCAATCATGCCGACTTAGCCTTCGCCCAGATCGATCTCGACCGATCGAGTTCCGGTTTGGTCGGCTTCCTTCCATAATCGTAACCGGCCGGTACATGTTTGTCTGAACAAATCTGGCCTTGCCGGCTCTTCTTCGGTTCGGGTCCGGTTTATTGGTCCCCGCTCCAATCTTCTTCCGCGTCGCGTCGTTTTCCGGTCGTGTCGGATTATCGACCGGTTCATCTTCCGGTCGGGTCGGTTCTCGACTCTCTCCTCTTTGCCGCTCTCGACCTTTCCATCGGTCCTCTTGTACATGCATCCTCATCTTCATCTTCATACGTGTTCGCTCCGGGCCACGCCTCCTCACGGCCACCGCCCTTCTCTCCGGTCTTATGTTGGCATTCGAGCGCAACCGTCGTAGTCTTCGGACCCGATGTTGAGGGGTCTCTCCTCCGTCCGCTATGACCTTCCTCGTCGTCGTTTCGATCGTCCGCTTTGCCACCGCCACCTTCCGTCTCTCCAGTCTCACGTGGGCTCTCGGGGCCGACTGCCAAAGTCTCTAGAATAGGTGTGGGAAAAGTCTCGGTACCATCACTTGCCGATGTCATGTTTGTAGCCACCTTCGTTCGGACGCTGTGGTCTGTGGCTATCTCGTCCCCGGTTATGCAAGCCTTGATCATGCTTGCTACCTCCTTGTTGTCATCGTCGTCTCAGTTGCCCGCCTTGCCGCCGCCACCACCCGTCTCTCTAGGACTCACACTGGCACTCAGGCCGATCACCGGAGCCTCTAGGATCGGTGTGGGTAAGGACCCGGCACCACCGCTCGTTGTGTCCGTAGCCGCCTCCGTCTGAATGTCGTTGTCCGTGGCTACCCCGTTTCTGATCGCGGAAGCCTCGATTACTCTTGCCGCCTCCTCTTCCTTGATCTCCTTGCTGCCCTCTTGGTTGCCCGCCTTGCCGACGCCACCGTTCATCACTCTAGGTCTCACACCGGCTCTCGGACCGGATGCCAGAGTCTCTAGGACCGGTGTGTGTAAGGTCGCGGCACCGCCAGTCGTTATGTCCGTAGCCACCCTTATCCGGACGTCCTTGTTCGTGGCTACCCCGCCTCCGATTGCACAAGCCTCGAATACGCTTGCCGCCATCTCTTCCATGTCGTCGTCTCGGTTGCCCACCTTGCCGCCGCCACCGCCCGTCGCTCTAGGTCTCACGTCGGCACTCGGGCCGACCGCCGGAGTCTCTAGGGCCAGTGAGTGTAAGGTCGCGGCACCGCCTCTTGTCTCCTCCCCACTCGATGTTTCGGGCCGCCATGTCCCGAATCCGTAGTCACCAGCCTCCATGGCCGTCCCTTTACCGCAAGGCAAGATGGTAGATTGCTCCGCACCCTCTCCCATGTCGCCGTCGTACGCTTTTCCGGCCTCCGTATAGGCCCCGTCTTCTACGCTTAGGGAGGCTTCTTCCTCCGCATCCTCCGATCACCTCCGGCCTGACTCCATAATAAGCCCTTCTTCGGCTTCGATTCTCCCCTTTACAAGCTCGCATGCCTCCCGTATTAGCGCTTCTAGGTCAAGCTCCTCCGAACCGTTTTGCATTGAGCTCTCTTCCGACGGTAGTGCATAGCCGCTCACCGCCCTCTCTTCTCCGCCGCTTGTGGGCCACGTTGTTGCCGACCGCTCCCCATCGGGTTGCCGGCATACCCACTCCGGTTTCGCGTATCCGTATGCGTCCAATAGCGCTCCCTCAAAGGACTCCCATGACTCGTGAGCTTCTCGGAGCTCCTTGACCTCTTCGTACCTTGCTACAGCCGCCACTCGACAAAAAAAATCTAGCCTTGTCGCTTCGTCCACGGCCTCCTTCGTCATCTTGGCATTGTATGCTTCTAAGAATCTCAGGACATTGTCCCCGTTGAACCGGCCGACTTGATCGACCACCCTTTCAACGGCTTGTTGAGCTGCATCTCGCTTCACCATCTTCCGTCCGGCTTCCATCACGATCTTTGCCATCATCTCCTTGAAGTCGAAGTCTTCTTCCATCTCCATGCTCCCTTGCTGCCCTTCACGTCGGGTTCACCAAATATGTCGCGTTCTTAAGTGTGTGCGTGTAGAAGGGCGGGACCACGGGGGTCTCGGACGAGGGAAGGAGGGAAGTCGAGAAGATGATTCCGGAGGCGCGTTCTGGAAGCAACCAAACAAGAGAGAGAGGAAGAGAGGGAGAAAGAGATGGAGTGCGCGCTTAACACCGACTCACACCCACACACACACACCATGCCGACCTAATTCACGCCCTTATGTACAGAAACGGAGGTAAGAGAACACCAAAAGCACCCACACAAATACCGGACCCCAACAGAGACACGAATATGCACAGAAAGACGCAAATGTATATATTACAAGGGAAAGAATACATCCCCGGCTTCGAGCCGGGCCATGGTAGGTTACAGCAGCCGTCTGCTGCCAAGCCGTCGATCGGGGAGCTCACGGGCTTGTCGCGCCGAGCGGGGTCTTGCACAGGAGATTGGGCAGAAGTAAACCTACAACAGGGAGAGATACCACCTTGGTCGCGAGCCGGGTACGCTCAGAAGAAGAGGATATGGGCATCCTCGAACCATCGAGTGCCCCGTATTCTAATCGGTGGTTTACTGTGCCCAAGAAGAACGGCATGTTGCGCTTCATTCAGGACTTGCAACCGGTCAACAAGGTGACCATTCGGAACGCAGGAATCAGACCGACCATAGACGAGTTCGCGGAGGCCTTCGCCGGAAGGTCAATTTACTCGGTCGGTGATCTGTACTCGGGATACGATTAGTTCTAGCTAGTCGTGGAGAGCAGGGACATTACGATGATGCGGACTCCCCTCGACCTAGTAAGGATGTGTACCCTTCCGCAAGGAGGACGAACTCGGTAGCCCACATGGTGAACGCGATGAACAAGGTGCTAAGGGATTGTATCCCGGACGTCACCATGCTGTACTTAGACGACATCTTGATCAAAGGATACCCGTTGGAGGATAAGGACAAGACAATCGGACTGGACGGATGCCGGAAATTCGTGGCGGACCACGTCGATGACTGCGAGAAGGTGCTGCGAAGACTAGAAGGCGTGAGGCTGACCTTCTCCAGGGAAAAATCGGCCTTCGGGCAATCGGAGATCATGGTCGTCAGACACCTATGCGGGCCATTTGGTCGGAAATTGTCACCAGCCAAGGTAGAGGCCATCTCCGCGATGAAGCGCGACTGCAATTCGGTCACGAAAGTCCAGAGATTCTTGGGAGCATGCGGGTTCTACCATATCTGGATCCCGCATTACGCCCACATCGCAGAGCTGCTCTATGGACTGTTGAAGAAAGGGCGTAAATTTGAGTGGAGAGAGGAGCATACGGAGTCGGTCTGGAAAATGAAAGAAGCACTAGCTCCGGCACTGGCACTCCAAAAAGCGGTCTACGATAAAGACATTCTGATTTACCTGACAGTAGACACAAGTCCGACCGGAATCGGATGGGTGATCAACCAGGAGGATGAGAACGACACGAGGTTCCCCATTTGGTTCGGTGCGAAAGTCCTCAGTGAACGACAGCGAGGGTACTCCCAGGTTAAACGTGAACTCTGGGGTATCGTTTTGGCGGTCAAGGCCGACAAAGACTACCTGATCGGGACGGAGGTGATAATTGAGACGGACTGCCTGCCGAGTCTCGGTATGGTTTCCGGATGCGCGACGCCGGACCTAGCAATTCTCAGGTGGATAGCGTACATCAAGTCCCTGAATCCGGAAATACGACACATTTCCAGAAAAGACAACACCATGGCCGACATGCTTTCGAGGGCGAGATTCGATGATGAGGACGGCATGGTTTTGGAGTACGAAGAAGTCAGCGTGGACTTCTTTGAGTCGGCTTACGTAACAACAACGAAGGGGAGCACTCCGGCGCTTAATGAGTTCAACGAGAGCAAGTACGACAGGGAGTGGCTCCGGATCGGCGGGTTCCCGAAGATAATGACACCGGACATGGCGTGGACAAAGGAAGAGACCAACCGGATTTGGAAGAAAGCGTACCGATTCTTCCTATGATATGGGTGCATCTGGAAACACCCGAAGAAGAGAAACGATGTTCTGCTCTGGGAGGTGGTGAAGAAAGAGGAACAGGAGGAATTGTTGGCAACGTACCACGAAAGTGCCTGGGCTGGGCACCGCGGGACGTGGGCCACATTCGAGAAGCTGAAGGGGAAGTATTGGTGGCCGGGACTATGCCGGGACGTGCATCGGTTCATGACGGCTTGCAAAAGCTGTTAGATGCACTCCATAGTCTGACATCGGGATGAGCTCCACCCGACCTACCCTCCGACCATCCACTTCAAGTGGATGGTGGATCTAGTTACGATGCCGATGGGGGTAGGGCAGATGCGATATTTGGTGCTGGTTCGAGAGGACCTGACGAACTAGGTGGAAGGTCGAGCGCTACCGAACAAAACGACTGCGGTCGTGTGCCGATTTCTGATCGAAGAAGTGGTATGCCGGTACGGGTGCGTAGGAAAGATCGTAGCCGACCGCGGAGAATTGGACGCACAAGAGGCTCAGGAGGTGTTTGACTGGCTAGGGGTTAAACTCTCGCTCACCACGGTGTACAATCCGAAGGCGAACGGGAAGGTGGAACGCGGACACGGGCCAATCGTCAAAGCGTTAGTTCGGGCATGTGGAGGCCAAGTCGGGAACTGGCCGTGGCTCTTACCCTATGCGTTGTGGGCCGACCGAACTATGCACAGTTCGGTAACCAGGTTCATGCCGGCGGAGCTTATGTACGGGTAGAAGCCGGTCATGCCAATGGAGCGAACGATCTCCTCATGGGCCGCGGTGAACTGGAGAAACGAGATGAGCCGGGAGGAGTTGTTAGCGGTGCGGATCCAATAGCTCGAGCAAAGGCCAAAGGATGTGGAACGAGCCGCGGAAAAGCTGCGGGCCGCAAGGGTAAAGAACAAGGGACGATTCGACCGGACTCATCGACTAAGGCCGAAGAAAATCGAGGAAGGCGATTAGGTTCTGGTATATGACAACAACCTTGATAACCAGCACAAGGCAATGCAGAAGTTTGCAAGGAGGTGGTTCGGGCCTTACGTGGTGACAAGCGCCAACGACAATGGGACCTACCATCTCGCGGAGCTTGACGGGACAAGGATGGCAATATCGGTGGCCGGGAAAAGGATCAAAGCGTTCAAAAAGCGGCACGAGGATGACCGGTTCGGGGTGAATGGCAATCCGGAGGACGAAGGGTAGGCGTGGGCCGGTCTTCTCCGGCAACAGTCTATTTAGGCGCATGGGTGAAAGCATGCGAGTGGAAACAATTAGCTATGTCCTTGACATAGCTAATTAGCTATGCACAAAGCTACCATTGATAAATAGTCATTTTAGTAAAAAGCCATCATTAATAAATTAAGTATGCAAAAAACTACCATTGAAAATACTAGAGTGTTTTCATTACATATGTAAATGAGTGCCATAAATGTGCAACATAAATTGGTGTGCACCATAAATGTGTACCATAAATTATATATCGAATTCCTAGGTCTATTATGCATGATCCTTTGCCACATCACGTAGGCCATCTCTAGTTGAGTACTGTGGGTTAGTTGCTACCATTGTTGCTAAACCCTATCGAGTCCACCTACCGCCACTCTACACTGAGGGGCCGCTACTGTGCATTCCAAGCATCATCAAAGAGTTGCTCAATCTGACGGGGTTCTCTTCTCTGTGACACTCTACACTCAGGGGCCACTACTGTGCATTCCAAGCATCATCAAAGAGTTGTTCAATCTGACGGGGTTCTCTTCTCTGTGCCACTCTACACTCAGGGGCCGTTGCTGTGCGTTCCAAGCATCATCAAAGAGCTATTCAATCTGACGGGGTTCTCTTCTCTTTGCCACTCTACACTCAGGGGCCGCTACTATGCGTTCCAAGCATCATCAAAGAGCTATTCAATCTGACGGGGTTCTCTTCTCTTTTCCACTCTCACTCAGGGGCCGCTACTGTGCCTTTCAAGCATCATTGGTAACTGTTCAATCTGACAGGGTTCTCTTCTCTGTGCCACTCTACTCTCAAGTGCCTTCTATGTGCGTTCCAAGCATCATCGGTAACTGTTCAATCTGACGGGGTTCTCTCCTCCATTGCCATCATTCTATACTCAGTTGCCGCTACTGTCCAGTCCCGGATTGCTTCCACATTTCGATTTGACGGAGTTCACTCATCCAACGGCAACATTCTACACTCAGTTGTTGCCATTGGTCGGTCTTGGATCGCCTCCTCAACTGTTCGATCCAACGGAGTGAAATCCTCTAGTGTTCGGTCTTGGATTGCAATAACTTTTCTGTCTATTGATTATCTTGTGTATTGTTGTGTCTAATCTTGTGTATTGTGGAATATTTTTGTGTATTGTTGTTGCCCATAGCCATCTTTAATACTTGTTTTTTTTTCTGGAAATTTAGGGTTTTAACATGTCCAACCAAATGGAAGGGGAAGAAGGGTGTTTAGAATTACCCCTCAATGATCATAAGGATAGGGATGATGTTATCAGGACACAACAAGCCATACGAAACTATTGGGCAGAAAAAAAAAGGAAACATCGTCAATTGTTGAAGGATACGAAAGCCACACTCAGTAAAGGTAAGGATAGTTTAGCTGAGAATGTAAGTAATGCGACTACCATCATAGAGAGAAAGGTTGTAGACTATTTCAATGTTCAAACCAAGCACATCAGCAATGAAGAAAAGAAGGTAGTACTTTATGGAATATGTAATGATCCATCGATAAAGGACTTAGTTGATTGTGATGGTCTTAATGCAAACATATCATCTATTTTAGTAAATAATCTTCGTAATAGTTTCGTATCCATGAGCAGGTCAGAAGATGATCTTGTCTTAAAAAGGTCTAGTCTAATGATGTTACTTAATAGTGATGTTGACGATATAAACATCAGTGAGCTATCTAAGGTAATTGGTGTTAGTAGAAAAACAGTGTACAATACAATGAACCGTATAATTTCCTCGGGTGAAGGAACTAGTCTACTAAAGCTAACTACAAGATGTAAGCCAATGACACCCATAACATTTGAAATCAAGGATGTAATCACAATGTTTTGGACTAATGAGAGTAGGGTTTCACCCAATAAAAAGGATTTATGCAGGAAACGTGTTGGAAGAAATCAATACGAGGAGCATCCCATTCATCTTCTTGATGTACCTCAGGTATTTACATTTATCTCAACATTTGTTTTGACTCTACTCGGAAAGTTAATTAGCTCAGTTAGCAGAAAAGCTAATTAACTTATCAGTTACATTTACCTCAGTTAGCTACTAGGATATCTACTACATAGGTAACTGGCTACTCTCAATAGCTACTACCATGATAGCTAATTAGCTATTCTCAATAGCTAATTTAGGTACTACCAGATAATTAGCTGTACTGGTAGCTAGTTAGCTATCATGGTAGCTAGTTAGCTATTTCGTTATTACCAGCTAATTAGCTACTAGGAAAGCTAATTAGCTACCATGATAGCTAATTAGCTACTATGATAGTTACTACATAGGTAACTGGCTACTCTCAATAGCTACTACCATGATAACTAATTAGCTATTCTCAATAGCTAATTTAGGTACTACCAGATAATTAGTTGTACTGGTAGCTAGTTTGCTATTTCGTTATTACCAGCTAATTAGCTACTAGGAAAGCTAATTAGCTACCATGATAGCTAATTAGCTTACTAGGATAGCTAATTAGCCACCGTGATAGCTAATTAGCTACTAGACCAACTAATTTGCTACCATGATAGCTAATTAGTTAGGACAGCTAATTAGCCACCATTATAGCTAAGTAGCTACTAGACCAGCTAATTAGCTACCATGATAGTTAATTAGTTACTAGGACAGCTAATTAGCCACCATGATAGCTAATTAGCTACTAGACCCGCTAATTAGCTACTAGACCCGCTAATTAGCTACTAGAGCAGCTAATTAGTTACTAGGAAAGCTAATTAGCCACCATGATAGCTAATTAGCTACTAGAGCAGCTAATTAGCTACCATGATAACTAATTAGCTACTACGACAGCTAATTAGCTGCCATGATAGCTTATTAGCTACTAGGACAACTAATTAGCTACCATGATAGCTAATTATCTACTAGAATAGGTAATTAGCTACTAGGATAGTTAGCTAGTTACGAGAATAACTAATTCCCCTTTATTACGTAGGTCGATTTATTTATTAGGTTCAAACGAATGCATCCAACTATCAAAGTTCAACTATGAACATTCGAGTCTCTTAAGCCACACTTTGTGAGACGCTTAAAGGATCGATACACATGTTGTTGCATTTACCATGTACAGATGGGTTTTCTGAAGGACTCTGTTAATCTACTACGTCACCATAGCGCATCCCTAACTAATACAGTTTGCACATGTGGGTGCCCAATCTGTCGATCAAGCCCGCAAGAGGAGTGTAAATCATCTAAGCACGTTATCTCTTCCATGAGTTATTTATTAGATTCAATATTGTGTCCGAGAGAAACTGACGCTATCTTCCATATTCATAAATGTGTCATGGGTTTATGTCAAGATTGTGGCCCTACTAGATTTAGGTGGTGTCCAAATGAATTGAGTAGTGAAATATTGATCTCTGTGAAGTTATTTGAGTCAGTGAACACCAATTTCGAAGGAAAGGTGTGTAAAAGAAAGGATCTAGTTCGGAAGATGCTTAAACCAAGGGATTTGGTGTCTCTGTTTGTAGTATCTCTAGGAAAGTTCATTAAACACAACTTCATTTATTCATGGCAGGCCCATCAGTTTAAGACTTGCATATCTGATTTCCCAAATGATGTAGTAGTCTCAGTAGTAGATTTCGCAGAGAATTATACTTTCATGCAACAGAATGAAATTCAATCTATGCATTGGTGTTCAGTTCAGGTAACCATTTTTGTGCACATAACATATTTTCGAGTTTCAGGTGATGTTAAAAAAGTAATTCATTTCTTTATTTCCGATGATAAGAAGCATGATACCTTGTTCGTCCAACATTGTTTTAAGTTACATTGGCAGTGGTTATTAGCTCAACGTTTCGAGCTTACTCAACATTGGGTCTGGTCTGACGGAGCTGTGTCACAATTCAAGGCTCGACGTCCATTTTATTTTGTGGGGAGGTATCCTGCTATAACAGGTTTGGAGATGAGATGGAATTTTTTTGGGTCTGGCCATGGTAAAGGTGAACATGATGGTGCAGGGGCTGTTATAAAGCGGGCACTTACCCATGAATAACTAAAGACAGATGGTGTGCACATGAATTGTGCATCACATGTAGTTGAATTTTTAAGAACAAATATGTCAACAAGTGCCACAAGTGTTTATTCCTCGCAAGTCTGAGATATCAAACGTGAATTTTGGGAAGTGAAGATAGATGAAGTAAATAGGGAGAAGACCTGGGAGTGCCAAGGAATTCCCGAATTGCGATCTCTGCATGTTGTTCGCGGTTATTCCAGGTTGATCAAGCAACATCATAGAGTTCCATTACATAATGTGGATCAAGCAACAACCAATCTGAGGTTTTACTTGTCCAACAGGATAGTAAAACTTCATAAAACCCTAGCAAAATCCCTAAGCTAGCAATCATATCCAACTAAACAGTATTTCGCTCCACTACGTCTGGGCCCCTTGACCGAGTAACTGGTCTTGTTCCCGATCGTGGCCCCTTCTTCAGCCTTTTTCTGGTTGGTTCCCCATTTAGCCTTGCTTCTTTCACCCAATGCGCAAGTGTGTCCTCCTCCGACAACCTTCCCATCGCCTCAACAGCTAATTGCACATCAGCCGTTTCTTGAACTAGCTTTTCAAGTACAGAGTGATCTGTTTGGACATTTTCAGTAGTTGGGCTCGGTGGGGTTTGAATCAAGGTCTTCAGACTCGAAGAAATGTTGCATCAAGTGTTCATAAACACTGTTGTTGTGAACCTCAGTTTTACATGTTTTTTCCACTATTTCATGGCATTTCACATCGTTGCCTAATTCAGTACACTGTTCCAAAAGAATAGGGTGGAGCTGATCTGAAGGAGATGTGATAACAGGACTCTTACTTTCAGCCACGTTGGCAGTAATATCCTCATCTGTTGCAGCATCATCAACACCAGACACATCATGTGCCGTCCTTAATCCACCAGATTCTACAATAACATGGCAGCTATTTAGGATAGCTAATTAGCTACTTTACTAAACTATGGTAGAAGCTAGGATAGCTAATTAGCTAGTATGATAGCTAATTAGGATAGCTAATTAGCTAGTACGATAGCTAATTAGCTACTTTACTCAACTATGGTAGTAGCTAGGATAGCTAATTAGCTACTTTACTCAACTATGGTAGTAGCTAGGATAGCTAATTAGCTACTTTCTCAACTATGTAGTAGCTAGGATAGCTAATTTATTAGCTACTTTAGTCAACTATGGTAGTAGTTAGGATAGCTAATTAACTACTATGGTAGCTAATTAGCTACTTTACTCAACTATGGTAGTAGCTAGGATAGCTAATTAGCTACTTTACTCAACTATGGTAGTAGCTAGGATAGCTAATTAGCTACTTTACTAACTATGGTAGTAGCTAGGATAGCTAATTAGCTACTATGGTAGCTAATTAGCTACTTTACTCAACTATGGTAGTAGCTAGGATAGCTAATTAGCTATTTTACTCAACTATAGTAGTAGCTAGGATAGCTAATTAGCTACTTTACTAACTATGGTAGTAGCTAGGATAGCTAATTAGCTACTTTACTAACTATGGTAGTAGCTAGGATAGCTAATTAGCTACAATGAAAGCTAATTAGCTACTTTCTCAACTATGTAGTAGCTAGGATAGCTTATTAGCTACTAGGATAGCTAATTAGCTGCCAGTAGCTAATTAGCTACTAGGATAGCTTATTAGCTACTTTACACAACTATGGCAGTAGCTAATTAGCTACTATGATAGCTAATTAGCTAGTAGGATAGCTAATTAGCTAGTAGGATAGCTAATTAGTTGCCAGTAGCTAATTAGCTAGTAGGATAGCTAATTAGCTTTTTTACACAACTATGGTACTAGCTAATTAGCTAGTACCATAGCTAATTAGCTACTAGGATTGCTAATTAGCTGCCAGTAGCTAATTAGCTACTAGGATAGCTTATTAGCTACTTTACACAACTATGACAGTAGCTAATTAGTTACTAGGATAGTTAATTAGTTGCCAGTGGCTAATTAGCTAGTAGGATAGCTAATTAGCTACTAGGATAGCTAATTAGCTAGTAGCTCATTAGCTGCCAGTAGCTAATTAGCTACTAGGATAGCTAATTAGCTGCTAGTAGCTAATTAGCTACTAGGATAGCTTATTAGCTACTTTACACAACTATGGTAGTAGCTAATTAGTTACTAGGATAGCTAATTAGTTGCCAGTGGCTAATTAGCTAGTAGGATAGCTAATTAGCTTTTTTACACAACTATGGTACTAGCTAATTAGCTAGTACCATAGCTAATTAGCTAGTAGCTCATTAGCTGCCAGTAGCTAATTAGCTAGTAGGATAGCTAATTAGAAAAGACTAAGCTTATTAGCTACAGTATGGTATACCTGTTAGTTTTCTCCACTCATTTGGTAGAGCTGTACTGCAATCTCCCAAACAGAATGCAGCAATTCGACAGGCATGTTGAAAACAAAGCAGATGGTATGTGTGGTTGCATGGTTGTAGGTGAACCAACAAAGACGCAGTTTTGTCCTCCACACCTAACCCGCAAGCGATGCAACGTGCTTGAACTGTCAATAAATCATTTTCTGGTTCTACTTCATTTGGTAAGGGAGCAAGAATGTTCAGGTCCAAATCCTGTCTAGTGCTTACCATTCCATCCACAAAATGTAGTTGCTTCTTAAGGCAGCTAACTACCTGTTCTTGATGAATGTGTTGTTCCTTCAACGCAACAGAGAAATTTACCGATTAATTATTCTTGTTGTTGAAAGATACACCAACTTTGCTCAGGAATCGTTAACTTACTTGAACCTTATCCAAATTGTAATCTGCAACAGTATTTACACCTAGAAGGTCCAGGTTCATTGAAAGAACCGGGATCTCTATTTGCAGTTCTATTTTACGTTGGGGATCCAGTGGCCCCTCTAATTCAAGCTCCTGTTGCGCAACCTATTCCAGATAATGCTTGATTAGCACATTTTACCCGTTATTTATAACACAATCACATACCAGCAAAACAATAGTTACCTGAATCTTATTTCTAATTGTTGTAACAACAGAAGTAACTTTGCTCTCCATTGCAGAAGCCATTGTGGCTTTCTCTAAATCAGTCTTAAAAAATGCCAATGTCTCACAGGCTTCATGGACATTTTTTAGCATATAGCTAACCAATGTCTCACCTGTATCATCGACATTGGCTTTCCTTGGGTGTCGGTGTGGTGTATGCCCCCGGTCTTGCTGGGAGTCGGTAGTTGCATCAACAGCTGCCATGCTCCAAAATCTGTCTATTTTTTGTGCCAAGGTCCCCATCTTTCGGCATCTTTTTACCGATGTCTCACCATAGACTGCCCAAGCTACCCTACACATTTCAGGGTCTCTGGATTCCTTCGCTGTTTTGCAGTACTCATATGCAAATGCTCTAGCAAATGAAACTGACAACTCATTGTTGAATGGGATCTCCTGATGAACTTTCTGGTGCAGTCTCATGCAGTCATCGTACAAGTCGGCTCGTACATGCTTCAGCTTGACCTTGCCTTTGACTCTAGGCACTGTATATACTGTCATCCAGTCTACATCACTGATCAATTTATCACTTAGGACAGCAGGGTCAACACCCTCGAGTGACAGACCATAGGTGTTGTGGAAGTCCTCCTTTGTCCCACAAAATTTTGCGAAGTTTAGCACTCTCGTATACGGAGGAATGAGCCATCTGAAATATCATTTCAGAAATCAGAAATAGTGCAAAATCAGAATATGTGAGAATCAGAAACCCCAATCAACAACAACAAAAATGGTGCAAAATCTTTAACTTAGCAAATCAGAAACCCTAATCATAATTTGTATTCAGAAATTTGAAATCAGAAACCCTAATCAAAATATGTAATCAGAAGTTTGAAATCAGAAACCCTAATCAAAATCTGTAATTAGAAGTTTGTAACCAGAAACCTTATTCAGAAATTCTAATCAGAAATTTATAATCAAAAACCCTAATCAAAAATTTAAATTAGAAACCCTAATCAGAAATTTCAATCACAAACCCTAATCAGAAATCCTAAACAGAAATTTATAAACAAAAACCCTATTCAGAAATTCTAATCTATAATCAAAATTTGTAACCAGAAACCCTATTCAGAAATTCTAATTAGAAATTTATAATTAAAAACCCTAATCAGAAACCCTAATCAGAAATTTCAATCACAAACCCTAATCAGAAATTCTAATCAGAAATTTATAAACAAAAACCCTAATCAGAAATTTCAATCAGAAACCCCAATCATCACTAAAGACAGGATTAAACACAAAAAAAGTAATATAAACACACCTGTTGCTACTCCCCGATTTGCGAGACATCCTTGTATGGGACTCCAAAGACTTCGCCCTATTCGATTTTGGGGAAATATGAATCGGCACCAAAGTTCAGACAATAGTAAAAAAGAAAAAACAAATGTTTGGGGTTTCTGTAACTGAAACATACCTGGACGATGATCGAGCGGGTTCTGTGTTGTAGCTCTCAATCTACAATGTCGATTTTCTGTTGTTGCGGGAGCTACGTCTGCGTTCGTGCTCTGAGTACTCCATCTGCATTCAAAATCAGACTTAGGCTAAACAGGAAATTGATGACATTGAAGTCGACCTTAGATGATGGTGCTATTCCCCAAGTTCCACTACGTCTGAAATAGAAGTTCAAATATTTGAGTTTTTTCATAAATTAGTTTTTCAAATATTTGATTTTCCCACAAAAAAGACTAGCTAAACAAATAGCTAATTAGCTATGGCCATTTTAGTAGCTAATTAGCTATAATAGTGTTTCCACTCGCATGCTTTTACCCGCATACCGGTGAATGCACGGTCAGGTGGGGGTAGATGTCGTGGAGAAAACCGTCCCTAGGCGGAATCGGAGAATAATGTGCGTGAACTAGCCCTTATATGTAGGCACAAGTTTTGTTGTAATGTATATATCTAGGTACAAGTCGGTTGATGTGAATATCCTAGGTAGCACGCATTTGTTAGGTAGAAAATCAAGGTGTATCTCTGTCCGAAAGGACAGAGAATAAAGATGATGTAACGGGTTGTGATGGCCTCCCTCCTTGGGCTATAAAAGAGAGGGAGAGGAATTGTAATGGGGATCACTTTTGTCGAGGACGAAGTGCTGTCGGACTAGGACCGAGCTCTTCTCCTCCGTCTTTCTCTGTATTTGCTCTGTGCAGGTTTTCGGGAGGCTGACTCTGCTCTGCGGAACGCCCGAGTGCTTCCGGTGGAGTCTCCATCTCGCTCTTCTATGTGTGTGTGCATAGGCGTAGGAGATTTGTCGCTCACTGGCTTGCCGGTTGTAACCCCTTTTTCATCAGAGTATATATATATACGTATACGCATTCGTCTCGTTTCCGTTGTTTCATTCGGTTGCGGTTTCTGTGTATCTGTGTGTGTGTGTGTGTGTGTGTGTGTGTGTGTGTGTGTGGAAGCACAAACATTGTCTTCCTTGCTCCTACTCTTGCTCGGTTATTCCTCGGTCCAAGACCCTCGTGGTCCCGCCTCGTTCTATACACACACGCATAACAATGCGACAACGGAGCCGGTCGAGGAGTTCGGGAATCAAAGGGAGTGGATAGCGGTTGCACACGGTGAGTTTGTTGAGACCTCGATAGTCTACACATAAGCATAGAAAGTTGTCCTTCTTCTTCACGAATAATATGGGGGCCCCAGCTGGCGACTTAGAAGGTTGAATAAATCCTTTCACGAGGTTCTCATCGAGATACACTCAAAGGGCCTTTAGCTCTGGTGTAGACAATGCATATATAGGACCAAAGGGTGGACACGTTGTCGTGAAGAAAACCGTCCCTTAGCGCAATCGGTGCATAGCGCGCGTGAACCGGCTCTTCACGCGTGCGCGCCCTTTAATGTGTATAATAGAAAATTAGGTACAAGTGTATATCCTAGGTAGTTAGATTCGGTAGGTAGGAAGTTAATGAGGGAAACGGATCCCTTCTTGAAGCTATAAAAGAGAGGGAGACGCGGGGAGATAGATATCAAATTTTGGAGGAGGACGAAGTGCTGTCGGACCGAAACCGAACGCTTCTCCTCTGTTCGTTCTCCATCGCTCTTCTCTACAGGTTTTCGGGAGGCTCGCGCTGCTTCGAGGAACGCCCGTGTGCTTCTGGCAGCACCTCCATCCTATCCCCTTTCGTGCGCAGACGAGCAGGCATCGACATTTGTTCGCCGGCCTGTTCAGTTGTAGCCGCTCCATGCTCTCTTGTTTATTTGTCATTCATTAATATACAAACATTCGTGTCTCTCTGTCTCTGTGTCCATTCGTGTCTTCTGCGTTGACAGGGCCGTGTCCCTGTGTTTCTTTGCTCGTACGTAACCGAGCATCTCTCTCTTTCTCTTTCCCCTTCTATCACCTGCTCTTTGGTTCAAGACCCCGGTGGTCCCACCTCGTTTCTCCATGCACGCGCGTAGTAACGCAACATCTTTGGTGAACCCGACGTGAAAGGCGGCAAGGGAGGATGGAGTCGGAAGACGACGACCTTGCAGAGATGGTGGCCGAAGTGGTGTTGGAGTCGGCACGAGTGGTGATGAGGCGAGAAGTAGCGCAACAAGCGGTTGAGCGAGTGGTCGAAAGAGTCAACCGTTTCAACGGGGACAAAGTCCCATCTTACTTGGAAGCCTACAACGCGGAAATGGAGGAGCGTGGCGTAGAAGAGGCGTTGAGGCTAGAGTTCTTCTGTCGGGTCGTGGCTATTCGGATGCATGCGGAAATAAAGGAGCTCCGTGAGGCTCATAGTTCGTGGGAGGCCTTCGAAGAGGCGCTCCGGAAGGCATACGGAGGACAGCGGAAGAGCCAGGGACGACGCGACTTCGACCAGTGGGTAGCATCGGCAAAGACCCATCGGGGCGCGACCAAGGCGTTCCGAGAGTTCGAGCGACGGCTTGCTCGGCTCGAACAAGGTTTGGTGGGGGCGGACATGGTCCTGTTGTTCGTCAGGTCGATCGACCGAGCGGAACGCGAGGCCATCGGGATTGAGCTCGAAGACGATGACGGAGCGAATGGGCTTACGGAGGACTGGTCGAAGGTCGGAAGGGTGTGCCAACGGCTAGATGATGAGCGAGCCGAGAAGGCTAAGAGGAAGGGGCGCAACGGCGTGCCATCACAACGGGAAGAGGCCGAACGACAAAGGGAGTTGGCAAGGATCGGCGTTGAGGCCCGGATTGCGGAGGCGTACGCAGCTCTCGAGGCGATGCTCGAGGAAGAGGAAAGATCGAGGCCGCAAGCCGAGACTGAGGAGACGGACTTGCCCCACGCGACGGCGGAAGATCGGTACGACGGTACCACGGGAGAGGGTGCGGAACAAAACGCCCTCTCGACTTGCGGAGATAGAACGGCCAAGGACGAGGCCGAGATACAGATCGCGGAACCGGATCATTGGGACCAGCGGTTTCAGGCGTGTAAGCCCGAAACCCCGGGAATCGGAGAAACAAGCCCAGGCGGGGCTTGCGCGATCGGTAAGAAGACGACCACCGACCACAAAGAGTCGGTGGCTACGGACAAGGGCGTAAAACGGACGGGCGATTCTTTGTGTCTTCCCACACTTGCTCCCGAGACGATGGCAGTCGGGCCCGAGTGCCCACGTGAGTCCCAGGCGGAGGAAGGCGGTGGCGAAAGACCAAGAATCACCGGCGAGACGATACGGGTAAAGAGCGGACGAAAGCCGACGGACCCGATTCCGGAGAACTCAGCATTCGGGCCCGTATGCCCTTGTAAGACCGAGGAGATGGATGGCGGTACCGAGGAGTCCTGGAACGATGCCAGCGAAGACGGATGGGAGATGGCCAACGAAAGGGGCAACAAGAAGACCAAGGAACGACAAGACCGGGGACCGAACCACGCGACGCTCTGGTACGGGTGGAGCGTGATCCGGTCGTGGATTGTTCGATCGGGGCCAGAATCGGCATGAAGGTGCCGATACGGGAGAGGGTGCGGGACGAGCCGCCCTCTTTTACATGGGGAGAAAGACCGACCAGGCGAAGGTCGGGAATTGGAAAGGAAGGTGATCAAAGGTTCGGAATGAGTCTGGCAAGATCGGCATTGGAGCCGAAACTCCGGACATTGGAGAATCAAGCTTAGGCGGGGCTTGATTGATCACAGAGCAGATGTTATCCACCGACACCACTAAAAGGGGCGGTGGCCCGGACGAGTTGCAAAAAGACGTTGCGAAATCGGTTACGCCACATCTTATCCGGAGACCTCGGCAGTTCGGCCGACGTGGCAACGTGAGACCGAAAGAGATGGAGGATGGAGGCAAGTACGCGAGAAGGAGAGAAGCGACGAGTTCGGGAGAAGTACAAGGGATGAAGAGGAGAACGAAGTCCGGTCCTACAGGATCCCCACACCAGTCCAGAGGCCCCGGCAGTTCGGCCAACGTGGCAACGTGAGACCTAGGGAGAAGGCTGGTGGTGACAAGAGAACGGGACCCGACAATACGGAGAAGGACGGACGGACCCGGACGAGAACCGGGCGGAACGGACTCCCGGATGACCATTCCAGGAGGGAGGAAAAGAGCCGGCCTACAAAGAGGCCGAGGAGACAGTACGTCGGTACCACGGGAGAGGGTGCGGAGTAAACTGCCCTCTCGGCGTCCGGAAAAGGACGACCCGGGACAGGGTCAAGAAGACAAAACGGAGGCCCAAGGAGGATCCTTCACACCGGTTCTAGAGACTTCGGCAGTCGGCAACGCAGTTGACGTAAGACCAAGATACTGACGGTGGTGGCGAGGTGACGAAGGGAAAAAGGGCTACGGATGGGCGGTCTACGGAGATCCTCACACCGATCCGGCGGTCGGCTCGAGAGCCGGCGTGAGTCCTATAGGGAAGATCGGTGGCGGCAGGAGAACGTGATCGGCCGACAGGAGGCGACGAACGGCAAGGAGGTATTAGGCCGGCAAGGCGGCCACGAACCAAATCGGACCTTCCGACAAGGTCAGTGGGCGTAAGGAAGTCCGGTCCTACGGGATCCCCACACTTAACCAAAGACTCTGGCAGTTCGGCCAACGTGGCAACATGAGACTAAGAGAGAAGGTTGGTGGCGGCGGGAAACGGGACCCGACTACGCGGAAGACACGAGGAGAGTCAGGGAAGGACTCAAACAAAAGACACCCGAATTTCAGCAAGCATAGAAACGGAGTCCGGTCCTATGGGACCCTCACACCGATCCGGAGACTCCGGCAGTTCGGCCAACGTGGCAACGTGAGACCTAGGGAGAAGGACGGTGGCGGCAGGGAACGGGACCTAACGACACGGGGTAGCGGATAGGGAGCCGGTAAAACGGGCGGACGAAGTGTGAAACCCTCACCGGCCGGTTACGGTTTCGGAAGGAGCCGGTAGGGGTAAAGACAGGGAGGTGTGTCAGGCCGGAAAGGACGAAACAAGAGTATCGCAAGTGGCCATCGCGGGCCGGATCGAAGCGTGACTGCGGAACGGTGTTCGGCGCGGGCGGAAGACGGCACAAGGGAGGTGTCGGGAACGAGGTGACGTAATGGACTGCACAGGGTCGGAGTCAGGGGATGACAAGAGAGGCCGGAGGAGGATCCTCCACACTCGCTTCGTAGATGTCGGAAGCTCCGTCGAAGTAGCGAAGACTGACACGGCAAGCCCGGGTGACAAGCTGGTGGGGGCGAGGGGACAACGGCAAGCGGAAGACTCGGGACCTGTTGGAGCAGCACGAAGACGGGAAGGGCCAAGCGGGCTATTATGGGGTGTTCCTCGGATGCGAAGGACACTAGTATGCGGGTGAGCTGCGATGCACAATCTGGCCGAAAAGGGGGGCCAACAAGGCGTGCAATGAACCGGAGTACGGCACAGGCAGTGCCAAACAATGGACGAGGGTACGTGGCACACGAAGGTGCCGGAGCGGGAAGGCGAGCGCGGAGACAGTTTGCGCGGTTCGGAGGTAGCGCGAAGAAGGCCAAAAAAGGGATCCTCCACACCGTTTCGAAGACCATGGCGGTTCGAGCCGACGCGGAAATGTAAGACCATGCAGAAGGAAGGTGGCGGCGGAGGACATCGGGCATACGGCGGGGAGCGGGGCGTTCATACGGCCGAACAAGGGCCAACGGAAGTACGCGTACTACGGAGATCGCGGCAGAGGACCCATCGACGGGTCGAACAAGCCAACGGGGAGGTAAGCGCAAAGGAAGAACCGAAGCCGACAGATCAAACCAGCAGCGAGCCAGAATGCGGATTACGGAAGACCGGTTTCTCACCGGTCGAAATCTCTCACCCTTCAACCAGATTTGGCACGTACCGGTGGACGTGCAGTTAGGTGGGGGCGGATTTCGTGAAGAATTTCGGCCAGAGGCGGAAACCGGGAAACATTGGCTACATCGGCGGGGTGCAGCGTGTGTACGCACCCATGTACATTTAGTGTGAATAACGAGGGCGCCTTTATGGCGCCGAAGAGTAGTCAAGTCGGGACAGACGATCCCATGTAAGTCGGGATTTATCCCACATTGTAACGCATCCCTCTCCTTGTTCTATAAAAGGAAGGGAGCGCCCTTTGTGAAAGGGGTTGCCCATTTTGCGTTAGAGGGTATACCGTTAGATTTAAGGTTAGTTGCTTTTCTTCTTCTTCTTCCTCTCCCCCTTCGTGTTCGCTTAGGGTTTGCTTCAGCTCCTCTCCTGCGCAAGACCCCGCTCGGCGCGACGAGCCCGTGAGCTCCCCGACCGGCGGCTTGGCAGCTGACGACTATTGTAACCTACCTCGGTCCGGCTCGAAGCCGGGAATGTATTCTTCCTTTTATATATATACATTTGCGTCTGTCTGTGTATATTCGCGTCTCTGTTGGTGTCGGATGCTTTCCCTTTCCTGCATTTCCTGTATATAAGGGCGTGAGTCGGGTCGACATGTGTGTGTGTGTGTGCGTGTGTGTGCGTGAGTCGGTGTTAAGCGTGCGCTCCCTCTCTCTGTCTCCCTCCCTTCGGTTGCTTCCGGTGTGCTTCTAGGATGCCTCGGAAATGGTGAAGCACGACTTCCTACGCTCCGTCACTCCCTAGTCCCGCCTTTCTCCACGCACGCGCATAATAACGCGACAACGTACCTTCTTGAACATCGACGGGACAGTTGTAGAGCCGGTGTTCGGGCAAACGATCTGCATTATGTTTCTCAAATATATCGGGACAGTCTTTATACTTTTCGGGAATAGCGTGAAGTGTGTTAGAAGTAGCTCCACAAACAACGAGCAGGTGATGAACTAAGGGTGGTGTGGTCAAGTTGGAATCAACCATCTCCGGAGAATGTGAAACTGAATTAACCTTCATTGTTGTGTGCGAGCATGCTGGCTCGCTAAATATGAGCGAGCGATTGCACCAATCCACTATTGGATTGTGCGCCTCCAACCACGATAGTCCTAAGAAAATTGGATGTTGAGGCGATGCAATATGGCAAAAGGGGAGCTCCTCCTGGTGGGAGCCCACACGAAGCCCTAATCAGATTGTAGTCTCGGTAATTGCTCCTGACGAGAGGGCACACCCATCAATGGCTTCAACAGGAATGGGTTTTGAGAGGGACATGACAAGTATCCCATGTGCTCGGGTGAATGTCATGCATTGATGAAGCAAGAAGACGCTCCAGAATCAAGTAAAGCAATAGGCTGAATGGAACAGGAATTAAAAGAAAGGCATACCTCCAATATGAAATTGCTTGATATTCTAGAAATGGAACCACGAGAATGTGGATGACGGGAGACGTCCAGTTGCATGGCTCCTATTGCAACCGGACGATGTCGTTTTCCGGATGTTGGGGTCCGTTGGCTCGATGGAATGGTGGGCGATTACTCCAAGGACAATGGCGAAGGAGATGACCCGATGCACCACAATATAGGCACAATCCATTAGCCCTTCGAAATTGTCGTTTGGCATCAATGGCCGAAATCAAGCTTGATCAATTTCCATTGGTATTGGAGCATCTGCCAAAGAAGGGGAGTGTGACGCCACCGACAGGAGTGATACTAGGGGTTGTACGACTGGGGCATGTCATGGAAATGAATGAGTCAAACCCCAAGTTTGGCGCTCTTCCTGGAAAAATTCAAAAACATGATTGTCACAATGGACTACTTGTGAAATCGCTTGGGATAACGAGGTGGGCTCGGGAAAGTTCAAGAGAAGATTCTTGACATTGCTCCAAAGGCCTTGCCGAAAGTGATAAGCTAAAGCTTGATCATCCCAGTTGACATCACATGCTAGTTGTCAAAATTCTGAAGCATAGACAGAAGTTGCACGCAAACCTTGTTCGAGTGCATAAAGCTTGGTGAGGGTTGTACGTCCTCAGTCCGTCTCTCCAAATGTGGCCTCTAACTCGGCGAGGAAGGTGGGAAAGTCCTCCAATAGAGATGACGAAGTTTCTACTAAAGGGCCGGATTGGAGAGGAGGGTGCCCACAAGTCCAACTTGTCAAAAACCATCTGCATAACATTGAGGTTGTAGCCGAATGATTAGACCAATTTGGGTGATGAAACATTGGAAACGTGACCTCATTCCATCAAATTTTTCTGGGAGGCTAATCTTAGGCTCAAGAAAATGAGAAAGCTAGATCAGATGTTGGTAGAAAAATGGGCTCCGGGCTAGGTTGTGGTGGGACACTAGGCTCCGTGGACTGTGAGGATAGGGAGGCACCGACTTGAAGTTCTCGTAAAGAATTCCGAAGAGCTTCATTTTCAAGTTGGAGTTGTTTTACAGCTATCATTATCTGGCTTAAGTTGTTGGGAGACAGGTCCCTCCGAATGGGAAGGGAGAAGGACAGTGCTTATGAACAAACTTGGCCGAGGCTGAAACCGTATGAGGAGTACCCGGCTACGGAGAGCCGGATGGTGCTGACCCGGTGAGAACCGGATGAGTACCCGGCTACGGAGAGCCGGATGGTGCAGACCCGGTATGAACCGTATGAGGAGTACCCGGCTACGGAGAGCCGGATGGTGCAGACCCGGTATGAACCGGATGAGGAGACATATTGGTAAATATGTTTCTGAGAGTCCATCGTGGATATATTTGTAAATAGCCGAAAAAGTCATATTAGTATAAATATGACTTAGGGCAAACCTTTAGAAAAGTGAGTTGTCATCATTTCTTGTTGGTGCAAGAAAAGAGAGAGTGCGTAACTATACAGAGAGAGAGAGAGAGAGAGAGAGAGAAAGAGGTCGTTGCCTCTGTTGTAACCGCCGCCTGTGGCGAAGATTCGTGAGCACGAGGTCGGTGCCTTAGCGAACTCACTATTGTACATTCTTACATAGTGACAGTTTGCAGCCTGTGGGCTGCTGTGGTTTTTCCCCCTAGTTTGGGGTTTTCCACGTAAACCTCCTGTGTATCTTCCTCTTCTTTGTGTCGTGTTTTATTTCCCGTTTTCTGTGTATCATTCTAAGCTCGGTAGTGGCCAAGCGTTGTGCATAAGGAGCGTTGAGTTCCCGTCATAAGTCACAAGCTAGGTCGGACATAACTACGACTAATGGGAAGGAGAGCTACGAAGATGGGAAGGTGAACAAACTATCATGGGTAGAAAATATACACAAGAGCGTAGAAGATAATCAAAGGGATGAGTTGATTAATTGAAAGACTCCACAACTGGTGTTGTTCACCTTGATTATAATCTAGGTGAACACACATATTTATACAATGAGATTAAATATCTCTAGAATATACCTAAGAAATATCTCTAGAATATACCCGAGAAATATCTCTAGAATATACCATAGAACATGTCTAGAATATACTATAGACTAGAATATTCTATATGCTAGGCTATACAATATTAACCATATGCAATTTACATATAACTTAAGGGTTTCCAAATGGTTTATCTAATACTACATATTGGGTGTGTTATAGGTCAGATGTTCGTGTCACATCCTAGATGTGACAGGTAGACCAATGTACTAAGATAGCACATTTTGTGCCTTGTACTAAAGAAATCCCTAGTGAAGAAACTGCAAGAGTTGTTATGTGTGAAGATATTTCACAGCATCATGGTCTTCCCAATAGTATCATCAGTGATCATGGACCTCAATTCATCTCTAAATTTTGGAAGAATCTCTTCAAAATGCTCAAGGTCACTTGCAATCTCTGCTTTGGCTATCATCCCCAACCAGATGGACAAGCAGAACATACCAATCAAATGCTGGAATAGTATCTTCAGTGTTATGATTGGGCAAATATTCTACACTTCGTTGAATTTGCTTATAATAATTCTATCCACTCCTCTCCTAGGGTTACATCATTCTACACTTATACCGGTTATCATCCTCACTGGTGTGTGTTAGAAACTCCTGAGTTACCCACACATCTTCGTGTAGAGGATCATTTGGGCGGCTACGACGAATTCAAGCAAAACTATCTACCCATCTACATCGCACCCAACAAACACAGAAAGACTATGCGGATCGTCATCGACTTCCATCCTCTTTCGCTATTGGAGATCGAGTATGGCTATTACGACGACACATCAAGACTACTCGACCGTCTCGTTGCGGCCACCTCCCATCTCTCCAGTATCATGTTGGCACTCAAACACAACCGCCAAATCTCCAGAACTGGTGTCAAGGGGTCTCGTCTTCGTCCACTACCAATTACCTCATTATCCTTGTTGCCGTCTCGGTCTCACATTGGCTCTCGGGCACAATTGCCGAAGTCTCTAGAACTGGTGTGGAGAAATCTTCGGCAGCATCGATCATCGATGACTTTTCCATAGCCACCTCTGTTTGGACGTCGTTGTCCGTGGCTATCTCCTCTCCTTCATCCCCGATCGCGCAAGCTCTGACTATGTTCGCTTCTCCATCATCCGATGTTTCAGGCCATCGTGCAAGAAACCATCGGTCCTCTTCCGAAGCGGCAATTGTCGCCTCCCCGAATTCAACCTTATCCTCGGTTGATCTTCCTCCGCAAGTTGAGAGGGTGGCTTGCTCCACAGTCTCCCATCATACCGTTCTTCGGCCTCCGAGTAGGCCCCGTCCTTTGTCCTCAAGGACGCAACTTCCTCCTCGTCATCCGGTCTGCTCAAGCCCGACTCCATAATAGACCCTTCTTCAGCTTCGACCCCCATCTTCTTGATCTCGTACGCCTCCCTTATCAATGCTTCTATGTCAAGCACCGCCAGAACCTTCTGTGATGAGCTCTCCTCCTTCGGTGATAGTGCGTCATCACTTGCCACCCTCTTTTGATTGCCGCTCGTGGGCCGTATTTTGGCTGGCAATGTCCCCGTCTGCTTCTCATCATGTCACCAGCATACCCTCCCTACTTCGTTCCAATCCTTTTTTAGGCCGTTTGCTCCATCATCGTCTTCGAGTTCAAGTAAAATGGCCATCCTTTCTTTTCAATCAACCAACTTAAAAAATAATAGGACCTTATCCACCCCCATCAATCTTCGATCCTACTCCGAGAGTTCAGCAAAACAATGCTCGAACTCTTGGAATGCTTGCATTGTGCTTTGATGAGTCTTCACAGATGCTACCCATTGGTCAAACTCGCACCAACCTTGCCCCTTCGGTTTTTCGTAACCGTATGCCTCCAATAGAGCCTCCTCGAAGGATACCCATGACTTGTGAGCTTCTTGAAGCTCTCTAACCTCTTCATGTATTGATACGGCCATCACCCGACAAAAATACTTTAGCCTTGTTCCGTTGTCCACACCCCTCATTGTCATCTAGACATTGTAGGCTTTTAAACATTTTGGGACCTCGTCCCCATTGAAACGGGCGACTTTTTTGACCACGCTCTCAACAGCTTGTTGAGCCGCATCTCACCTTTCTCTTTCCTTCGAAAACTTCATGATCATACTCAACATCATCTCCTCGAAATTTTCTTCCTCCATCATTATCCTCCCTTGGCGCCCTTTCATGTTGGGTTCACCAAAGATGCCATGGAAATCCACGTGCGCATGTTGGCTTGGGCAGGACCACAGGGGGTCTTGGACTAGGGAGTAAAATAACGGGGAAAATGGGAGCTTAACCGAGCCTCCGAGCACAAAAGGGAAGGAACAATGTGCGAAGATTAGAAAGATAAAGAGCTAGATCGAGACAAGGTTCATCAAACAAATTCCATTACGAGGCTCAAAGTAACAATATGATTACAACCGTGGCGATCTACGCCGGACTCAAGCACAACTAGAAAAACCTAACCGGATAGGAAGAAGAACTAAACCCTAATCGAGAGAAAGGAAAATGATATGAAAGGGGGACCTAAAACTGAAACCCCAAAACGAAATAGGGATAACATGAAGAAGAAAACCCTAACGATATACCTCTAATGACAAAATGGTGACCCCTCAATGGTGCCTCCTCACCCCCTTTTATAGTGGAAAAAGGGTGAGCTTATTACAAAAGGAGATGCCAAATATTCCACTCTTTTCAAAGAGGGATATTTACTTTGATTTTAAGAGGAGAGATTGATGGGGCCTTAACTCCTTCTCCTCTCATTTTCACACACACGCACACTACCATGCCCACTACTCATCGCACCCTTACTTTTATGCACTCTCTTTTCCTACATGTGCATGTGCTCCTAGGTGCACATCACATTTATACTTTACGAAATCTTTGGTGTACTTTAGCACCTTAGATTTCGCCTTTCCCTTATACATTGTTTTTCTTATTCCTATTTACAAATTACTAAGTGCATGTGCAATGTTGCACATCCCCGTTTTATTCGTCCTACTCAGTTTTCTCACCGTAGCCGAAAATCCTCACGACACCAGTGTCATTAGCGCCTCAGCCTAGAAGGTCTTGGACAATTTTACATGTGCTAACATACTTCGGACCCTCTCCATAATGGTTTGACTCATCCTCTCGGCCAGCCCATTGAGCTTTGCCATTTTCGGTACTATGTACTCGAGCCGAATATTTGGAGTTCGGTAGGACTCTTCAAATTGCCTGCGGTATTCACCACCATTGTCCGCTCTGACTGCTTTCATCTGATTTCTCTTTCGGCTCTCGCTTGGAACTCCTTGAAGACAGATAATACTTGATCCTTCGTCTTTAGCACAGACGCCCACAACTTCCAGCTACAGTCGTCTATGAAGGTCACAAAATATTGTGAACCAGCATGTGACTTTGAGTCCATGTAGCATACGTCAGTATGAACAAGTTCCATCGGCGTCTTCTTCCTCATCGGGGGCCTTGTTCGGAAGGAGGTTTGATTCTGCTTGCCAGCCAAGCAATCTATGCACTTCTCAAGTTACACATTCTTCACCTTCGGAATGAGGTTAATATCATCGGCAAGTCTTTGCATCCCCTTGTGGCTCATGTGACACAACCTCTTGTGCCACATCTTACCAACTGTGTCAGCTGCCACAATCACTTCCTCTCGTCATGATCAAGCATGCATCAAATACATTGTGTTGGTTTTCTGGGTTGGAGCCACGATCAGGCTCCCCTTGCAAAACTTCATGACACCGTTCCGGATGCTACCCGTGGAGCCTTCATCATCGAGCTGATCGGCTGAAATTAGATTCAATCTGACTTTCGGGACGTGTTGTACATCTTTCAGCACTAGTTGACGTTACCAAACACACATCTCCAATGCTGACAATTCGGCATGCTCCTTCATTTCCCATATTTACAGATTCAACATCTTCGGCTCTGTAAGATGAAAAGCATTTCGCTCGGGGGTTAGGTGGAATGACGCATCCAAATCGACTACCCATGTCGATTCATCACCAACAAGGTTCACTTCGTTTTGCTCACTGATGAGCAACAATTTTTCCTCACTTGTTGTGATAGCCGACTTGCCTTTCCAATCCGAACCCTTCTTTGAGTCGGCACCGTCGGCTCCCCCTTTCTCATTTCAGAAGTATCGGCAATTCTTCTAGAAATGCCTTGGCTTCCCACAGTAGAAGCAGGTGGGCCTCCTTGACTTCGACCTTATCCTTGACTTCTCTCAGTTCTGGGGACTCTAATTGTGGCCTCTCCCTGTATGTGTATCACTTTCTGTGACTAGAGCCTTCGGGTCGGAAATCGCCGCCTTGTCCTTCCAATGAGCTTCCTCATTTAACAAGCTCAACTTCACCTTCTCTAGGGTCAGATGTTTCCCTTCCAGTCCAACCAGTCCCAGTGTGACAATAAGTGTCTCCCAACTATCCAGAAGGGATCCCAACAATAAAAGTGCTAGTACCTCGCTGACTAGAGGTACTTCTAGAGAGGTGGTTTGGTTGATGAGCCCTTGAAAAGAGTTTAGGTGCTCCACCATGCTGGAGCCATCCTGATACCAGAGTCTCGCAATCTTTCTGAAGACTGGGACTCTGTTGACGGAATTTTTGTTCTCGAACATTATGTCGATCTTCTCCCAAAGGACATCTGCCTTATTCTCATCGTCAAAGCTGTTGTATAGACTCATGTTTATAAAACAACTGATGTATGTTGCGGCCTTTAGATGCAACACTTCTCAAGTCGATGCATCAATCTTGTCTAGCCTTTTACTTCCGAACTGTACTAGTACTCATAGGTCTTTGCACACTAGCATATCTCTCATCTTCGACTTCCACACTGAATAGTTGGAGCCAGTTAGCTTGAGCATACCCTCAAATGAATCTTCCATTTTTCTATGCTCTAATACCAGTTTGATATGAAAAACGAGAACTCGACCACAACCGAATCAAATACGGAATGGGTACAAGCAAATACAGAGAGAAACAGAAATGAAACTACACAAGATTTTAACGTGGAAAAACCCTTAATAGGGTAAAAACCATGGGTGCCCACAGACACCGAACAAATCACTATAAGAGAGATCTATACAACGAGACAAACACACACACACACACAAGCACCAACTTGAGTTCATACACCTCACCTACTGGCGGTTACTATCACGACATAACAATGTCAAATACGTAGTTAGTGAGGATTGAACCTGCAACCTCATAACTACAAGATGTCATGCTCAACCATCTTGATATGAGCATGCATTTGTATACAGTACTTTAGTATTCTATAGTCTAGCAGATAAGTACATTTCAGAATCAGTAGTCAGTAGTATATTCTAGAAATATTGTACGACATATTCGAGACGAGTATATTCTAAAGATATTAAATCTCAAAACATATATAAATACTTCTAACCTCCCTGGTCCCTTTCAAGGGATTCAACACCAGTCATTGACACATCAATCTAGTATTCTAGTTTCGCGTCATCTTTGTCTTCTTGATCTTTATTTCTGTCTTCATGTCGCCCTCATGTCACTCACAACATCTAGAGTTCCTAGCCTTGTCACATCTAGCTCCAAGTTCATCCATTGCTCGTAGCCCCATCATCTGTGCTCCGTTGTAGTCCACGCTTGGTGTGTCCTTGACAATTACAACATGGGCACTCTCATTGTCTCTCTCACGTTTTGTCTATTCTACAGCAAAGGCAACGACCTCGCACGCGCTTTACACACTTATAGATACAACTCACACAGTAGCGAACAAGAAGACTCAACCTCAATCACACTGAACACACAGACATAAGGTTTTCCCTAGTTATCTTTATATTTAGATAACTTTCAGGCTATTTACATAACTGGCCTATGTAGGCTCGTCTCAAACCTATTTACATTTTCCTTTGTCCTGAATTCAGCCCATCCGAAAGGGACCTAATTCTCAACAGTTACAAGAAGAGTTTGAAAGCCTTCAAGGACCCTCGAATGCGAGTGAAGAAGTTAGAGGCCAGTTCCTTCTGAAATGGAGAGGTTCTCTAATGCTGCAGATGGTGGATGGCAATGCAAAGTGGATTTATCACCCACCACGGTGGTTGTTCCCTTCGAGGGTACCAAACACATAGATGGGTGTTGCCACGTGAAGAGATTGGAGTATGGCTATGTTGAATTTGGGTCGTATGAGGCTCACGTTGAGGGTATGTGGTCGAGTACTTCTGTGCTCATCGGATGATGCGGTGATTATGAGTTTTTTGTTGATTTCTTTATACATGTTGGATTATTTGTAGCCATGCAAGTTGTCCTGTAACATATGAGTTGTATATTATCCTATGCACATTGACTTAACTAATGGAAGTTGTAATATGTTTGGAAATAAAACATATATATTCATTCCATATCAAAAATCAGTAAAACAAGGATATTTGTTAGGTTCGTTTTTGTTTGCGATTACAACACATTCCATTTAACAATGTTACATAATATGGCAAGAAGGATTTTGTAGGAATTTTGTTTCCATCAAGAAATTCTCATTTGTGCAAGTATTAATAGATTATCATATCTAGTTTTTGGATACTTATACATACGATAGCATTGTTAAAACTATAGAAGTGTGTGAGCTATTTGTAGTCGGCTCATGTTTGAAGATTAACATGGATAGGTGAGTTCCCATTTTGGGGATAGATAAGAATCTACATGATCTTGGTTAGGTAGGCCTCTTATTTCCCATGGTAAAATTTGTAAACATTTGGATTATCCAATTGGTTTGAGGAAGTCAAATGAGAGTCTTGTTAAATGGACAAATTCTTGTATTGAACGTCACCAACTTGGGCTTTTTAGGTAAGCCTTAAAGTGGTGCATTTAATTGTGATTCTCATAGTTTTATATTACCTCCTACTCTTACCTTTGGCAAGAAGTGCAATTGGATAAATGGGTATTTTGGACTTTTGAACATTGCAATTTGAGGGTAAGCATTCATTGCCAAATTTACACTGGTTGATTGCATATTTGCTTTAGTCTCAATTAAGACGAATTGGAACTTTGTAGAGAGTAAGTATCTTACTAAAGTAACAAGAAATGATGTTTATCATAAGTTGATTTAAAGGTATGAGTCGATGGTAGAGGGATTTGTGAAAGAATGGGGAATTATGATGGCCACAATGTGTGGCAACGTGTGATAGCTAATGTGATTATTTGGAGGTTCATGATTGAGGGGTTTTCCCCTTAGTTGGATACACCATTAGAAAGTGGATTATTGTTGTTTAAATGTGTTTCTTTTGCATAAAATAACTAGAACATAGTAAGCATTGCTTCATTACTTGTCAAGTGTGAAGATATATGTGGACATCTATCATTGCAAAGTGGAATTGTATAACTAAATATTCAAATCTCAATTCCAATGAGTTTTCTCACATGCCAATTTCGGTTTCTTTGCATCGCCCTTTTGGCATGTTTAGTATATGCATAAGGCCTTCATTTTGAGGACAATTTTGGGCGTAAAGACATGTTAAGGGTAGGTTACTTTGGCAATTCTTGTCGAATACATGTGTATAATGGACGTATTCACACTATCTCGTTTTGGCCATTTATGTAATTAGCATAAAGGGTAGTTGCCCTAAGTCAGTCACTATATATAGTGACCTTGTAACCTCTTTGTGAGGTTGGTTGTTGTATTATTTGCTTTATGAAATAAAGACTCTTTTGTGCCTCTCTCTCTCTCTCTCTCTCTCTCTCTCTGTGCAACGACCTACGAACTGTCATACGCAGGTACAGAACAGAACTGAATGCTTCTCGATCATTCCGCATTGACGACCTAACTTCCAACATCTGGTATCAGAGCATGCACAGTAGTCGGTCCCTCAATCCGCTGTCGGCCGTCGTCTCTGCATTCGGTTTCCTGCGTCATTCGAAGAAGAGAGAAGAAGAAGAAAAACCAGGTTTGCATCTCATCGCGTTAGATCATCTTTGTTTGGAGTAAGCCAGCAGGTTGTACTCCGTTCCCAGTGATCGTAACCGCTCGAGGTGAAATCCCCTTGTGCATCATTGACACGATCGTGCTCCATTCGGTTAAACGGCATCCGAAAAGTTCGTTGAACGCTGCTCGCTGCTCGTTGTAACCACTCAGTGCAGATCGGTCTTAAGACAACAACCCCAAATTCGTGCTTCATCTGGCTGATCGACATTCGGGAGGATCAGTTGGATCCGTCTCTCCCGTTGCTGCAGTCAACCGAAGCAGAATCGGTCCAAATAATCGGTTTCAATAATCGGTATTCGGCATATATATCCGAAGCGAACCAGGCTCACTCCGACTCGGCAACATTCGGGAAGACCAGTCGGTTCTGTCCCTCAAGTTACCGGAGTCAATTCGAGCAAGTTCCGAAGCCGAACCGACTCGGGTTCAAATCCGACTAGAACGATATCGGGTGAGCCAACTGGCTGCACTCCAACAAGGTTCGTAGTCAACTCCGAACCGAGCTTCGTCAACCGAAACCGCATTTGATGGCATCAACATCCGGCTCATCAGAAATGAGTCTACGAAAGTTCGATGGATCGAACTTCAACTTCTGGAAGGAGCAAATGCAGGACTATCTCATAGTCAAGGGACAAATCGATCCCATCGAAAATGAAGAACCACCAGAAGGATACAAACCAATTGAGTGGCAGAAGCTGGACAGAATCGTCCGCGCCACGATTCGGATGCACCTATCGGAGTCGGTATACTTTACGGTGCAATCGTGTACGACAGCATTCGAACTGTGGAAAACACTGTCGGACACTTACGAAAAGAAGGTCGCCGCAACGAAGATGTTTCTGATCCGACGCCTCTACAACTTGCGGATGAAAGAATTCGATTCGGTTCAAGCACACCTCAACGAGTACGAAAGCATAAGCTCCCAAATCTCGTCACAGGGGACGGCAATCGAGGATGAACTCAGAGCAATGATACTCATGAGCAGCCTTCCCTCATCATGGGAAACTTTCGTCACAACCGTGTGCAACGCGTCAACCACGGCTGTCAAATACTCCGAAGTCACGAGCGCAATCCTGACCGAAGCAGCTCGGAGAAAGTCTTTCGCCAAAGACTCAACAGACGACGCTTACGTAGTACAAGGTTCGACAGACCGATCGAACATACGAGGAAGAGATTCCTCACGGCCGCCGAACAATCAACGAAGACGGAGCCAGTCACGGGATAACCGAACCTGCAACTATTGCAAGAAACCCGGACACATCAAAGCCGACTGCCGTGCACTCAAGAACAAGAACAACAAGAAGAGTGGCCGGCATGAGGAGATCAATTACGTCAGCTCCTCAGCTGATGTACTACCGGACGACCCGAATATACTATCAATCGAAAATCCAGTCGGATCAGAAGTTCTACTCACGACTGAAGAATCGAGCACATGGCTCTTAGATTCGGGCGCGTCATTTCACGTGACTCCTCATCGGTCCCAATTTCGGCAATATACGATCCGTCACTCCGACTCAGTTCGAGTCGGCAACTCACAACACTGTGACATCATCGGAATCGGCACAGTAGAGCTCAACCTTGCAGGTGGCTCTACACTCGTACTTCACAATGTCCGACATGTACCCGAGCTCTCAAGGCCATTGATCTCAGTCGGACAACTAGATGAAGACGGCATTCGTGCCGGCTTCTCTTCGGGAGGGTGGACACTCCACAGGGGGAACCTCCTGCTTGCTAGAGGACCCAAGATACACTCACTGTATCCGTTACATGTTACACTCAGAGAGGGTAACCTGTTTCTGGTGGATATTCCTGTGTCATCACTATGGCACCGAAGATTAGGACACCTCAGCAAGGCCGGCATCACGCACCTATCTAGAGCCGGATACATCCCCAAACTCTCCTTCTCGGACCATCAATTCTGCGAGCATTGCCAGTATGGCAAACAAGTAGCCGCATCACACCCGACATCAGCACCAAGAGAAACGAGACCTCTCGATTTAGTCCACTCGGACGTCTGCGGCCCAATGCCGCATCAGTCTCTTGGCGGTGCCTCTTACTTCGTCACTTTTATTGACGATTCGACTCGAAAGGTGTGGGCTTATCCAATTCGCACCAAAGATCGGGTCTTCTCGATCTTCTCAGATTGGCTCGCTATGGTAGAAAATCAAACCGGCCGAAAACTGAAATGCTTTCGGACCGACAATGGGGGAGAGTTCAAATCCGAAGAATTCGTCAAATTCTGCCGACAACGCGGCATCAGACGTGAATTTACGGCACCACACAGTCCGGAGCAAAACGGGATTGCAGAACGAATGAATCGGACAATCCAAGAACGGATAGTTTCCATGCTCCAACACTCCCGACTGTCGGATGGCTTCTGGGCAGAGGCTCTACTCACGACAGTACACATAATCAATATGTCGCCAAGTAGACCTCTAGGACTTCAAATTCCTCAGGAACTATGGATCGGCAGTAAGCCGAATTACGACAAGCTGAGGATCTTCGGATGCGAGGCGTATGCCCTTATTCCGAAAGATGATCGCCGAAAACTTGCACCTCAGTCCAGGAAATGCATTTTCCTTGGATATGGATCCGACGGCGAAATGGGATACCGACTCTGGGACCCCGAACGCAGACAAATCGTTCGAAGTTCGGACGTTGTGTTCAACGAGTCGGCTATGAATCCATCAGTCGAAAAACCGATCGAAGTCCGAAGGGTAACATTTTCCGATGTACCGACCCTTCAAGAAGGCCCCGCTCTCAACACACGGTCAGCTTCACGGGTAGCTGAACCTTACACTACCGACTCGGACAACTCTGACTCGGCACAGCCGAATGATTCGGTTTCGGACCATCCGACCTCGATACCCGATGCGACCAGTCCAATCATACCTCGACGATCCGAGAGACTGTCGCAACCTCCGGAGAGGTATTCTCCTGGAATCTTCTTCACCGACGCCGGCGAACCGACGTCTTACGAAGAAGCATCGACATCTGTCGATTCCGCCACCTGGCATCTGGCGATGGAGTCGGAAATGCACTCCATTCGAGCAAACAAGACTTGGGATCTGGTCGAATTACCCAGGAACCGACGTGCTCTTCCTTGCAAGTGGGTTTATCGACTAAAAGAGACGTCTGATTCAACCACCCCAAAGTACAAGGCCAGATTAGTTGCGAAGGGCTTCCGACAAGAATATGGCGTCGACTTCGACGAGATTTTTTCACCAGTGGTGAAAATGACAACCCTTCGCTTTCTACTCGGCGTAGTGGCAGCCGACAACTTGGAGCTGATTCAGCTAGATGTCAAAACAGCCTTCCTCCATGGTGATCTTGAGGAGGAAATTTATATGGAGCAGCCAAAAGGCTTCGTGGCACCTGGCCAAGAACATCTAGTCTGCCGACTCAGGAAGAGTCTATACGGCCTCAAACAGGCACCACGACAATGGTACAAGAAGTTCGACGACTTCATCCAATCGATCGGCTTCTCCAAAAGCGATGAGGACCATTGTCTCTTCACCAACACAGCTCAAGGTGGATCACCCATCTTCCTCATCATTTACGTGGACGACATGCTAATTTCTGGACGCCACGCGGGCGAACTTGCCGATCTCATTCGGCAACTGCGGTTGAAGTTTGCCATGAAGGACCTCGGTCCGGCACGACACATCCTTGGCATGAAGATCAGTCGGCATCGCGATAAACGACATCTTTTTTTGTCTCAGACCGACTATATCCGACGTGTCTTGGAACGCTTCAACATGCAATCAGCCAAATCTGCTTCAACCCCGCTCCCAATGAATCTTCGGCTCTCTCAGCGAGACTGCCCGACATCGGCCCGGAGGGGGAAGATATGAAGTCGGTACCGTATGCACTGGCAGTCGGCTCCCTTATGTACCTGATGGTCGCGACACGGCCTGATATTTCTCACGCCGTAGGAGTCGTTAGCAGATTTATGCACAATCCTGGCCGATCGCATTGGAACGCAGTCAAGCATGTGTTCAGATATCTGGCTGGCACAAAAGACCACGGCATTCTTTTCGGTCCGAACCGAACCTCAGGCGTAGTCGGTTACACCGACTCGGACTTCGCCGGCTGTATAGACAGTCGGAAATCAACAACCGGATACTGCTTCAAATTCGGCAATGGAGCAATCTCGTGGAAGTCGAAACTTCAGGAGTGCACAGCGACCTCAACGACCGAAGCAGAATATGTAGCTGCGTCCGACGCAACAAAAGAAGCTTTGTGGCTCGGTCGGCTGGCGCACACGTTTCGACAAGTCGACCATGACTCGGCTCCAGTTGTCTACAGCGACAGTCAAGGTGCTGTTGCCTTGTCGAAAAATCCGGTCCACCACAACGCCTCCAAACATATCGACGTTCGATATCACTTCGTTCGGGACTGCGTCATTTCAGGGAAAATCGGTCTAGAGAAAATATCCACAACCGACAATGTCGCAGATGGAATGACCAAGTGTCTTTCGGCAGACCGTTTTCGGTCTCTTCGGCATCAGATGGGCGTAACGACAAACCAGTCCGGTTAGAGCCGGACACAGAGCAGGATGGTTCCCGACAACCGACATCAGTTCCTTAATGATCGGCTTCAACCGTTCCGACCCGACCAGTTCGGTCTTCTGCCTTCGGACCCTGCCGACTCGAACAAAGCTGATATGTCCGAGAACCTAAGTCTATACCTGTAATCTTAGAGCCGGACACAGAGCAGGATGGTTCCCGACAACCGACATCAGTTCCTTAATGATCGGCTTCAACCGTTCCGACCCGACCAGTTCGGTCTTCTGCCTTCGGACCCTGCCGACTCGAACAAAGCTGATATGTCCGAGAACCTAAGTCTATACCTGTAATCTTAGATAACCCATGTATACGCCCATTACGGGGGAGTGTCGAATACATGTGTATAATGGACGTATTCACACTATCTCGTTTTGGCCATTTATGTAATTAGCATAAAGGGTAGTTGCCCTAAGTCAGTCACTATATATAGTGACCTTGTAACCTCTTTGTGAGGTTGGTTGTTGTATTATTTGCTTTATGAAATAAAGACTCTTTTGTGCCTCTCTCTCTCTCTCTCTCTCTCTCTGTGCAACGACCTACGAACTGTCATACGCAGGTACAGAACAGAACTGAATGCTTCTCGATCATTCCGCATTGACGACCTAACTTCCAACAATTCTCACTATTGGAAACTTTGGAGATGTTATGGTAGTAGAGTTCCAATTCCAAATAAGTTAAGTGGTAAGGCATCATATTCTCCTTTTCTGTGTTGGCCTTTTCATCACATGGCTTTAGAAAGTCTACACGATTTCGTTTGAAATAAAATATCATTTGTCTTTGACTTATTCATAGTTGGCTTTGATATTCCATAAGCAATACGTTTATATTTATGAAAAGAAGAACAAGAAAAGAGTTGACGAGATTGTTACGCAAGTGTCATTGAAGAATTGTTAATGCAATGAATGCACAGAGTGAGGCCTTCCTTATCAGTAGCCAACTAATGCAAAAGTAAATCCTAAAATTAATTGAAACGGTAGCTTGTTGATACTTGTATAAGATGTATGCATACTTTTATACTCTCAAATCTCTACGAACATTTTAAGAATGTGGGGTCATTTATTCTCAATGAACC
The DNA here is from genome assembly GCF_043228905.1 of Azolla caroliniana. Classification (NCBI taxonomy): domain Eukaryota; kingdom Viridiplantae; phylum Streptophyta; class Polypodiopsida; order Salviniales; family Salviniaceae; genus Azolla; species Azolla caroliniana. Next base: position 20,616,684 of record NW_028230447.1, on the reverse strand, counting down.
CTTTCTTATTGTCAAAATGACCCCAATGTATAAGAAACATGTATAAAAGAAATATGTAAAACCACCATTAGATACAAAGGAATTATTAATACTAAATATTGTCCTTTGGAGAACTAGCAATTATGCAGAATATTGCAAAAGAGACAAATGCCCCAATTACACCCACTACCTCTAGAATTCCAACAAACTCTACGTTGAAATTCTAGTAAGCATGTGTATACATGTGATTTATGAAAAAATGCTACATACCAGTTTTCAAATGGACCCAAGAGAACTCCATCAACATGACATGTTTTGTTGGAAGTAAATAATAATCCCCATAAGAACACATCAAAATTTAATGAGCATGGGCATGTGAAGGTGCGCATGTACTATAATAAGATGCTCCTACATGTCCAAAGTTTTGGAGGTGATGTGAGATGCTTGTAGAATTTACTCTCGTTGTACTAAAAGTGATGGTTGGAATCTATGTATGTATTGAATCTTCACAAACTCGTTCGGGGAAATGCTTGTTATTTACTAAAACAATTCAAGGAAATGAAGCAATCACTTGATATTATTTCAATGTGATGTGACATGGTTAGGAATTTCATTTAAGAGGAGATGCATTTATTTGACGTGAAATTTTGAAGATTTGATGTTGCCTAAAAAACTTTGTAGTGAGTCAAAGAAAACACAAAGAAGCAATCGAGAATTCACGATCCTCCTACTTTGTTGTCTCATCTTTTCTTCTTCATAGAATCATTATCGTTTTTTGCTTGTTCCATTTCTTTGCTTCTTCTGCAATGTATACTGCTGACTTCTATCGTGATACAAGCACCCTGGCAGAGCCCATAGGCAGGGCCCATAACCTTATTTTCCAACCTTTCGATCATGATCAATCATTTCTTACATTCTAGTTCTCTAAATGCGTTAATGACTATCTTGTACATACTCGTGTTTGGTCAAATAAATTTGAGTGCTTGTGTGAATTAGATTGTTTGTGATTGATATGACACACATAAAAGATCAAATCTCTTTAAATCAAGATCATGCTTGAGAGTCTTGCCTGAATCGAATACTTAAATTCTTTTGTCACAAAGATGTTCCCAACCATGCACGACATAAGAAAGTGAATACATGGAACACTTCAAAAAGAGAGAGATGATGATGCTAAGACTTTAGGCAACATGACCTATAAGAAAAAGAAAGTGTAGCAAGAGAATCTACTCTACTAACATTAACAATAGGCCACATACACCTCATGGAAATTATGTTTGTTTGGATTGCTCTTGTGGTTAAGGAGAGATGATATATGCATGTATGCATGGTGCCATAGTATGAACCATACGTACCATACGTGCATTCACATTCAAGTATGTTTCAAACATTCGAATATGATAAACACCCTCGAAGTATGGTAAATACCATACTTTTGTATTCATTATTTACTATAAGGTAAAACTTTTTTTAAGGCAAAAAGTGAGAAGAAATTATAAAAACATAAGTCATGAATTTTCTGGTTGTCCTTATGCTTCAAGCATTGATAGTTAAGCTTGCTTGAGCCAGAACAATACTAGGATGTATGCCGACACACACTCCATGAAAGTCGTAAGGCATTGTGATACCTAAACCCTATTTCAATGAATGCACAATGTGGACTCCCTAACAATTCTAATTACCAAGCACTATGACAAATGAACATAACATTCATAGAAAATAACACAGTAGATTACATTATGTTGATGTCACTTAAACCTACCTTACCCAACAAAAGCTATATAAAAGAAAATAGTCAATTCATTAGAGATATATTTATTTTCTTGAATCTAAAAAGAAAGATGGATAAGAAATAGAGACAATGAAGATTTCATTTTAAAGATAGTATATTCTATTACAAGGGGTACATTGCAAGCAAATATCACGAGATCTAACAAAGTCAATGGACTTCTCTCGTCAAACTTGCCAATGATGGATAGGTTATCAAACAAAGTCAAGTGACATGCATGATCATCATCCAAAAGCCCACATAAAATGGAACTATCGAGTCTTTCTGAGATATGTATATAGCATTCTCAATTGTAATAACTAATGAAAGGAGTTTTGTTTGTGGGCAAAAATAAACAATAGGCCACATACACTTCATAGACAATATGTTCCTAAGGATTGCTCTTATGCTTAAGGAGAGATGATATACATATGTACGCATAGTGCCATTGAAGAGGAACATATAGTACTCTATCTAATTGAATGCATAAATGTGGACTACCTAACAATTCTAATTTACCAAGCACTACGGCAAACAAACATAACATTAATAGAAAATAACATGGTAAATTACATTTATGTCGATGTCACACTGAGGCCCACCTTACCCAACAAAAGCTATATAAAAGAAAATAGTCAATTCACTAGAGATGATATTCATTTTCTTACATCTAAAAAGAAAGATAGTGCAAGCCATAGACAAAGTGAAGATTCCATTTTTAAAGACAGTATATTCTATTACAAGGGGTAAAGTGCAAACATAACATATCATGAGCTGTCTAACTAAGTCAATGGACTTCTCTTGTCACACTTGTGAATGATGGATAGTTGTCAAGCAAAATCACGTGACATGTATGACGATCATCATCATCATCATCATCATCCTCCAAAAACCCATACAAATCCATGCCATCATCATCATCATTATCATCCAAAAACCCATACAATCCATGCCATCATCATCATCCAAAACAAAACACAAATTCATGCCAATATCAATGGTGTAGATGAACTAGGTTGTCGAGAAATGCGTGGAAGCCCATGGTTACTAAATCCGGCCTACCCACCTAAACATAACACAAATTCATGCCGATATCAACGGTGTCGATGACACTAGGTTGTCGAGAAACACGTGGAAGCCATTGGTTACTAAATCCGACCTACCCACCAAAACAAAACACAAATTCATGCCGATATCTAGGGTGTCAATGACAAGTTAGGTTGTCGAGAAAGGCGTGGAAGCCATTGGTTACTAAATCCGGCCTACCCACGACTACCTCACTATCCTCATCGTCCTTGTCAATGGACACCCAACTCGACCTTGACCTTGTCCTCATCGTGTCAAGAAGCTTGCGACGGAGCTCCCGTGCACGTGCTCTCACTGGACACGGACATGGACAACACGGGGCACCAGGACGTGGCACGAGTTGGGAAAGCATGGAGGTTAAGCGTGGCCGGAGGTCGTGCCCGCGGTCGAGGCGGAGGCCGGTCCGCCACTTGTCGACCACAAGCCGGCATGACATGTGTTGGTCCAACACGAACGGGAAGCATATCATCGGGGTGCCGGCCATAGTCGCCTCCATCACCGAATTCCAACCGCAGTGTGTAAGGAATGCCCCGACAGCCCGGTGCCGCAAGACCTCGGTTTGGGGTGCCCATTCCACCACTAATCCCTCACCATCTTTTCCTTCATCATCACCATTCATGTCCAAGATTTGCTTAAGTTGCACGCTACCGCGTTGGCCGGCCCATAGGTATGGCACGCGGCTCGCCCGTAACGCCGCCCCGATCTGTCGTGACTCCTCGTCCATTGGCCGGGCAAATGTTCCGAAGCATATGTATACCACACTCCCTGCCTCCTTCCCATCTAGCCATGCCAACACCTGCCTTTCTTCCTCCATATCTCTCCCTCCGCCGCCACACGATAGCGAACATGCCAATGACCCCAACCTCTCGGCCCCTTCCACACATGGCCCGACCGCGAATATGGGCACTGAAGATGCCTCTGGCTTCGGCCTCGGGATATTTATGCCATCCATCACTTCCTTCTCGAGCTCGTACACTGTGTTGATGAGGATCCCGGCCGCCCCGCTGACCTTGTCGTACATGCTTAGTCGGAGCTCGAAGAAGAATTCGCTAAGCTGGATGGGTGGAAAGGGGAGAACGTCGGCTGGCAATCCCGGCAATCCCGGGATAAAATCGATCGGTCGATCCGGAAGCGGGCCTACATTGACCCCAAGTTTCAATTCAATTCAATCAATCAATCAACGATTTCAATATAATAGACATTTCTACTTCCTTGGGGAGTACTTGCAACAATTACCTACCTTTGTTTCCGATAAACCCCTCCTTGTGGAGCCGCCGAGCGTATAAAGAGGCAGCGAAAGCCGATGCGGAGTCAGTAACAAATAGGAGACAGGGGAGGTCTATGCTTCGTGCGAGATCGAGGATCCATGGGTAGTTAGGGTCTGACACGAGGCACGAGATGTGGCCGTGTTGCGAGCGGATCTCGGCCAGGCGCGCCAGCAATGCGGGTCCCATCCGTTGGATCGACATGAAGAAAGCCGGGTAATTCACGGCTCGGTCAAAGTCTAGCGGGAGGCCATCGGAGATCGAGAGGAGGTGAACTTGGTTTGTGTCCCGGACACCGGGGGAGCTCTCATTGATACTACTATCCTGTTTTCTAATGTTGTGGAGGTTCGCCTCGGTGTGGATGATTGTGATCCTTAGTTGGGGTTGGGGTTGGGGTTGGTTAATGTGAGGGTTATTTGGTGAAAATTTGCTATATGAGGCGACGAGGGCATGACCGAAGCTCACTAGGGGCCGGATGTGGCCCGTTATCGGGTATGGGAATAAGACCATGTGAAAGCATGCCGCGGCGGGGTCTATTTCCGAAGAGGAGGAGGATGAGGACGAGGAAGAGGGAGGAGGAGAAGAAGAAAAGGAAGAAGAAGAAGAAGAAGAAGAGGGGGAGGAAGAAGCCATGGCACCACCACCACTACCAAGTAGTAGTAGTAGTATTGGGGAGAAGTTTTAGGAACACTTCTTGTAAGTGTGTAGGTAGTAGAAGAAGTATTAGTTCACACTTGGGGAGAGTTGGTAAGGATGCATTCATTAACCTTCTCTAGAAAAGGCTACAACTTAGCTTTATCTAGTGAGAATAGTTACACTAGCTCACCCCTCCATAAATTTAGTCAAGAGAAAGAGAGATTAACAAAGAATAATTCATGAAGTGAATCATTCACCAGGTGGCTAGAGCTATGCTCAAAGTGCAGGATGATGTGGCACATTCATGTTTGGTTGTGATGTGTGCCTTGTTAGAATATTTGTTGGCTTCTTTGTAAGCATGGAACCCTATTTCCTTTGTCCTATTATATAAATAGGCTATGTGATGTTTCACAGGAAGGAGGAGGGGGTATGGAGCACATTAATGTTCTCCGACGCAAAATACGACCCATGGAACCAAGTCTATCATATTGTCTGATCAATGATTTCGTGTAAGCTACTTGATCCGAAGTTGCTTTTGTTGTTACTCATTAGGGTTTTTCATGTACTCATGAGAAACAATTATGTGCATCATGAATGCATAAATTATACAAGACTTCCTTTAGAGCAATGAATTGAATGCAAAAAATTGTATAGAAGCCATTGTTCAGAACAATGAATGAGTGATGTATTTGGACAAGTACATCATGTGCGTTGAATACATCGATGCGTTGAATCCATTTCCATGCTTTCCTTGTCAATTTAAGGGGTTTAGGTGTCTAAAGAAAAGTTGGTGTGCCAGACTCATTGTACTCCATGTGCAAGTAGACAATTTATATGGACTCTAGATATTTTTTTGTGAAAACATGGTTGACATAAATAAGGAACACAACTTTCGAACAAAATATATGGTCTAGATATTTTTTTGGGAACACATGCTTGATGTAAATAAGGAACACAACTTTCAACTCGACTATGTCTCTCTGAAGTCATCTCATTAGATATTGTGTAATAGGGAGATAAAATTTACTTTTTTTCATGCTCAAATTTAACTTCAATGTTCTATTTTGGGATAGTATCCGTACACATGGAAAAGAAAAAAACATTGGAGTCCATTGAGCAATGAAATATGACCGGAAACCACATTGAAACTTGCCATTCTCTTGAGGAGCTCATTTCTTTTACCACAAGCATCTCATTCAAGTGTATTCTCTTCATAAACCAAAATAACATGTCTTAGGTATTCACAATGCTCATTCAAAACAAGAAGTTTCTCATTCAAGTGTATTCTCTTCACGAACCAAAATAACATATCTTAAGTCTTTCCAATGCTCAAAAACACGTACTTTCTTTTTGTTAAAGAACCCTTTTGGAATTGAAGGGCTTACCTATCCGCTTTTTGCATTAATAGAATGGTTTACTAGTAGTAGAAATAAATTGGCATAAAACTATATTGTGATAACTGGGTTTAGAGTTATTTTGACGTGGAGATGTTGTGATTGATTATAATTAAGGCCCACATTATCATGAGAAATATTTGTCGTAGGTGGTTAACACATCACGAGGAAAAAATTGTTTCATGACTCTTTTAACGGGTGTATGAAAAGGAGAAGCAATGAATAACTCGCTTAATATTACACTCTAGTTATTTTCGATACTTTACCATCCATTTGAAAAGCTTGACTCCTTATCGAAATTGCATGGATATATATTCGTTAAGAATAATGTTATGTTATTTAACATATTGTAAATTGTAATGGTAAATTGTATTATTGGAATTCAACATTATCATTTACAAAATATACAACCACAAATACTTGCGCTCACTTTCATAATTATCTCTCCTCTTTAGAAATACGTCAATTGTTATGAGCGATGTACAATATGCTTCTTTGTAGTAACCGCATGCATTGGTTCCATATTACAAAGTATATGTTACTAGAAATTTAGGAAATGACGAGACAACAAAGTGCATATTTTAACCATGATACATGTACGATGTTGAAACGTTTGCATATATATTCTTTTTAGATATTGACGCATAGACGGTGGTACTAATTTGTAACCAAGATTTTGACACGTTGCACAAACGAGTCAAAACATTGACAATGTGGAACTCTCAAGTTTTTTGGGGCACTTCATTCACAAAGAGTGTCAAGTGTCAAATTCTGATGCGCAACTATTTCATGATTATCCCTACATTATGATTCATGATGAAGGAAAATATATTAAATTTTCCTCTTGTTGTAGGAATAATATCGATACTACCTTTACGTTAGTACTTCTTTTAAATATTGCCATATCCATAAAAAATGAACCAATATTATTCATAATACTAGAGGCTTTATTGAAATTTTCTCTTAGATTATTTTCTATAGGACCAACATCTTGCAAAATCCTCTTCCTATTTATTGATATTTAATAAAAAAAGAAAGCTAGCATCAATATTTACTTATACCACACTGGGTTATATCAATATTTTCTCTTAGGTCATTTTTCTTTAGGATTGATTGGTAACTTATGACAAGGTGGGTATTTTCAGTAGTTGTGCTTGTGAGGAAGCCAAAGACATGAAGAAGGTTGATTGATGTTCACTCGGAGCGGATATAAGACCATGCCATTTGTTAAAGTTGGAGGATGGTCCACACCTATAGTCTAGAAATAATTTTGATAACTCTTTATTTTAGACTCGAACAAGATCTCATCCTTCCTATTTCTCCTTTATTTTGATCAAATAGCTATTTTCATGGTTGTGCTTTTCCATTGAATGCAAACTTGGAAAGATTAAAAAAGGGAGGTATTCTAGATGAAGCATTGTTAGTATTGGCAAGTGATTTCTTCCCTTCACTACTTTGGGTGTCATTGCATAAGCTTTAACTCCCCTAAAAGATGTAACTTGATTTAGAGATACTACTTGGGTTTTATGATCTTAATTTTATTTTTCATTTCTCTCATGTTGTCATGATATGCTAGGTTAGAAAAGAGAAGAAGGGTAATTTGAGGGTAGAAGTAATATCTGTATATCATGACAAGAGAAAAATAATAACAAACGCGAGTAGCCAAATGGTTAAGCTTATTCATTGTGTGGGGAAAAGAGTAGGGTGTAAATCTTAGTAGGTGCATGCATGGGAGGAATCAACCTTTTTTTATCTCCACCCAAATGGTTAAGGTCATTCATTATGTAGGGTGTAAATCTTAGTAGGTGCATGCATGGGAGGAATCAACCTTTTTTTATCTCCACCCAAATGGTTAAGGTCATTCATTGTGTAGGGTGTAAATCTTCGTAGGTGCATGCATGGGAGGACTCAACCTTTTGTATATCTCCACTGAAGGCAAGGGAGAGAGACAAAAAAGGGGGTTTGTCATTTTTGGGGGAGCTTTTTATTTTTGGTTTTCTTTTGTGTTCTTAGAGAGGAGTTTTTTCTTCCTCCTCTTGTGTATTAGGGTTTGGGTAGTATTTTTGTCTTCTTCTTTAATTCCTTCTTCGTCACCATATTAGGGTATCTTTGAGTTTTGAGTGGGAGAGTGGATATTGGGCCACTTCTTTCCAACTTCTTTTTTCTCTAGGGTTGTATTAAGGGCATAACCATATAATATCCCATGGTAAGTTATCCTCGTGTGTAAATACTACAGTACAATTTACCACGGGATATTTTATGGTCATGCTCGTAAAAGGTTTGGTCTTATGTTTGTGTTGGATTGGATGAAGGTAACATAAACGATAGTAGCTAAAAGTGTCCAAGAAGGAGAAAAATAAGGGAATGGAAATAATCCATGATGGCAAAAATGGAGGCGATCATTGTTCGTGAGCTTGTGCCATCGAAACTTGAAGCTACTTTCATTTAACCCATTCCGATGTTGCTCCCTCTTTTTTGTAATATTGTTATTTACTCCATCCACCTTTTGTAAAAGCGATTTAATCCATGTATATTGTTAGTTGGATTAATCCAAATTTGTTGTAATTAGAGTAATTTATAATTGCATTATGGAGTTCTAAGAATTTGTCACTAGTGGGGAGGCTAGTTATTTCTAATAAAGTATTACTCTCGTCATTGTGGTATATTTTGCCCTCTTGGTTATTCTCCAGATCTTTGTTGTCAAAGTCACAAAGGTTGATTAGAAATTTCTTATGGGGTTCTACTGATTTAAGAATGTTAGACCGAAGGTAGCTTGGAAAACTATTATAGCGTCGACCTCTGAAGGGGTTTTAGGTTTGGTAGATCCTCTGATGCAATGTAAGGCACTATTGGCAAAATTTATAGTGTGAGGTTTACTGCCAGGAAATAAGTCGTGAAAGATACTACTTCACTTAAGAATGAGTTTAGAGGTCTTCCCAATGTCATGAGGACATACACTTTGGCTTACAAGGATTTGAACCCACAACTTCTTGGTCTATGTGTTAACCTTTAACCATTATAGTAACATATATGTGTTGGCATAAAAGGCCGAATCCTTCCACTTTGTATCCTAGTGTGTGAGCATGTCCAAATAGTTAGGGCTTAGTATATAAGCAATAACCTAACATTGTAACCGCGACAGCTCCTTGACTACTTCTTGTATCTTGAGTCTCTGAGAGAGAGAGAGAACAGAAATAGAGAAAGCTTCCATTAAAGCTTAAAGTTATGTCTATGATTCCATCTATTCTCTTGCTATATTTTCAGTGTTATTTGCTATGCACTTCTATCTATAGGTTCTCATACTTCCGCATACATATCGAACATCATATCCATCAACTGGTATCAGAGCGACCCACTATTCGACGACAACAAAAGAATCAGAGAAAGCTGAAAAAGAAGACAAGGTCAGTAAAACATCTCACTTTCAAAAAAGAATATGGCTTCAACATCTAGAACAGGAGTTGAAATCTGAAAATCCAATGGCAAAAATTTTGCCTTGTGGAAGGAGATGATGTAGGATGTGTTGATCATCAGAAGACAGGTTCAAGCCATTCGACACAGTGAAAAACCTGCGTCGATGATAGCCGAAGAGTGGAGATCCATAGACGAAATCATGTGCTCCACCATCCGAGTGCATTTGGCCGAAAACGTCTATTTCAGCATGGCCAAGGAGACAACAACATTCTCATTATGGGAGAAGTAGCAGTGTACGAAAATAAGTCCTCCTCTTTGAAACTCATATTGATTCGATAACTATTCAATATGAAGATGAGAGAGTCGGATCCTGCAACCTCCCACATCAACACCTTCAGCCGAGTGTTTCCGAAACTCTCCTCCCAAGGGATTAACTTCGAAGAAGAAGTTAAAGCCCTTGCCCTCCTATCGAGCTTGCCGGAGATTTGGGTGGTATTATGCACGACATTCGCCAACATCCGACCTTGCCGGAGATTTGGGTGGTATTATGCACGACATTCGCCAACATCGATAACTATTCAATATGAAGATGAGAGAGTCGGATCCTGCAACCTCCCACATCAACACCTTCAGCCGAGTGTTTCCGAAACTCTCCTCCCAAGGGATTAACTTCGAAGAAGAAGTTAAAGCCCTTGCCCTCCTATCGAGCTTGCCGGAGATTTGGGTGGTATTATGCACGACATTCGCCAACATCCGACCAAATCTAAATCTAGAGGAAACTGTCAGCCAAGTCCTCACAGAGGACATTTGGCGAAAATCGATGGCACTCACCATCGATGAGTCGGCAGAAGCGTATCACTCAACTGAGTCAATCGAGAGAACAAGCCGACAGAACCAGTCGGAACACCAATCGGTTGAGAAAGAGGGGAGACCGACAACGGTCGAAGTTGAGAAATAACCAACCAGGTGACTTCTGCACCCATTGCAAAAAAGCCAATCACAACATTTCCGACAACTGGTCGATCAAGAGGAAAGAGAGTGGTCGGAGATCCGAGCGGAATCGAGGACAATCCTACTCGAATCACTCTCCAGTCGGCAACCAAGTCAATGTTGCCGATACTTGTTTGAGAGAAATCATCTCCTTAGAGGAATTGATGATCGGAGAAGTCCTCTACAGTGCGTAAGACGCACATACGTGGTTGTTGGACTCCAGCACCACATTCCACGTGCCCAAACATCAAATGGTTTTCGAACTATTTGGCCGTCGCTAGTGGCATAGTTAGACTACGCAACGGGCAAGAATGCAAAATAGTAGGAGTAGGCGAAGTACCCATTCAATTGTCAAATGGCAACAATTATCGTGCACTAAGTCTGGCACATACTCGCACTAAAAAGGAGTCGGGTCTCCATTGACATGTTAGCCAAAGACGGGTACCAAACGACTCTCAATGAGTCGACATGGATGATCAGCTGTGGAAACTTGAAAATAGGAAGCAGACACAAGTATAACAACTTGTATCCAATGATGGCGATCAATCTAGAAGGGGCCGTGAACGTAGCTAAAAAGATTGACCCGAACCTATGGTATGGCCGACTCGGCCATATGTCTCAAGTCGGACTTGAACGGTTGATAGCGGAGTCAAACGTCTAACTTTAAATTTTAATGTTGGTTTTTTATGCAGACGGAGTCGAACAGGAGTAGTTCTTGGAGTAGAAGAGATGAGAGGAGATGCAAGGGATTGAGGTGCAAGAGAGATCGAAGGAGATGCAATGGGTAAAGGTAGTGGCTGATCAACATGAATAAAAGGGCGAGGAATTACCACATAACGATCTATAGTAGCGGGGAGGTCATCAAAGGGAGAGGTGACAATGATCTTGGCAACTTTCTTCGATCGATTGTTGGCGGCTATAACAACAACAACATTCTTTTGTTGGTGGCCAATGACAATTCTTTTTGAAGGGTGGAAATTATCATTATCAACGCATCTATGTTGGTGGAAAAAGGTGGCATCGGTGGCGGTGTTGTTTGGGAGGTGGTGGTCATCAACAACAACGATGTTCTGTTGACGGGAGATGGCGACGATGGAAGTCAGTAGTGGTTCTGTTGGCGGCAAAAGTCGATGGTGGCGGTTCTGTTTGGAGGGCGGCGTACGTCAACAACAACGTTGTTCTGAGATTGGCGAACTGTGGCGACATCATCTTCTAATTGTTCACCTCCTTCATGAGTATCATTTTTAAGGTTAATATGTGTTGGTGTTGTGGATTCAAGAAAAGGTGACTTCGATTCTTTTGTTTGGCTAGACCACTTTGTTGTGGTGTTGAAGGAACAGAAATTTGTTGTAAAATTCCATGGTCTTTACAAAATTTTGTAAACTTGTTAGATGTATATTATTTTCCTCCATCATATTGTAGACATTTCAATTGTAGATTTAGTTCCTTTTTTGTTAGTGATTTGTAGTTTGTAAAAGCAGTGAAAGCTTGGTCTTTGCTTTTGAGGAATATTAGTATCATAAACCTTGTATAATCATCAAGGAAACTAATGAAATATTTTGATTTAAAAAGTGATTGAGTTGGGAATAGACCACATATGTCAATATGGACGAGTTCAAGAGGTCGACTGTTCATGAATTACTTGTAGGAAACTTTGATGATGCCATTTTGCCAAACAAGCACACCTCACATAAGTCAATTTTGTAAAACATATCCTTTGGGACTCGAGTGAGCTTGTGAGTTTGTAGTGTTCGCATTGCAACAAGGTGTGGATGTCCGAGTTGGTAATGCCAAAGTAAGGTGAGTTCTATTGTCTTTTGATTTCGATTGTGTGAACTTCGATTTTTGATTGGGTTGTTGGATGTACACTAATTGGATATAACCCTCCTTGTCTTTTGCAGGAAGTTCATATTGTGAGACCATTTGGTAGAAGATGACGAATCATGACTTGGTTATGATGAAACTCGATGATGGTTCCATTTGAAGTTGCTTGACTTATCGAGAGGAGGTTCTTGGTGATACTAGGCATGTGGTACACATCATTGATGGTGAAGTTTCCTCCTCCGGGGAGATGAAATATAAGTTGGCCTTTGCCTAATGCTTGTCTTACTCCATTATTTCCAAATCTAATAGTTATTGGATTTATTAGAGGTGTGTACCTTTGAAGCTAATCTGATCGATGTGTGAGATGATTCGTTGGTCCGGTGTCGAGATACCATTTGTCATCCTTCTTTGTTGGTATATCCACGACAAGTGCTTCAGCCATGAAAACTTGCATCAAGTCGTTGTAACCTTCTTCTTCATATTCATCCTTTTCTTCCATCAAGGCGACATAAACCTCTTCTTCTTCATCTTCATTTCTCTCTTCCTCGAATTCTTCTACAATGTGCACTTGTGGTCGACGAATGTTGCTTGGTAATCTTTGAATCTTTTGTTTTGCTTTACATTCTTGTGATGTGTGGCCTGGTCTTTTGCAAATGATGCAATAAGACTTACTGAACTTCATTCCTCCTTTAGTCATAGGTGCATTAGTCCATTGGCTCTTGAAACTCTTGTATCTTGGTGGTGTTTTGTAATGAGTTCGATATGCTGCCATAGCGATTGCTTGTGTCGATGTGTTTTCTTCCCTTGTCTTTCTCATCGACTCTTCTTGTCTTATGTCTCCCATGAGATCTTCCACAATTGCTTTTTAAATTTTTTTTTGTGTAGTTACAAAAGATGACCAAGATGAGGGCAAAACACCTAATAATAAACATCTTTGTAATTTGTCAAAAACTTCCAAACCCAAGGTGATTGTATCATCCAGTTTCTTTTCCCAAGTTGCTAGGAAGTTATCTACAACATATTCTTCTTTCGTTGTTAATGTGACATATGCACGTAGTGTGTGCACTTGTGCTGCATCGGTCTTTGGTTCGTATTGTGTCTTTAATTTTTCCCAAATTTGATGTGAAGTTTGTAGTTTTCTGACTGCTTCCCCTTGAACATTTGATATATGCGCTAACAATTCCATCTTTGCCACAAGGTCTTTCTCTTCCCAAATAATTCGATTAGGTCTAGGGGCATCAGGTTTTGTTGATAATCTAGATACTACATTCGAAAGTTTGTAGTGTTGGAGTAATAATTTAAGTCGAGCACTCCAAATTCGATAGTTTTGCTTTCTTAACTTTACTAATGAAAGTTTCTGTGTGTTGAGAATGTTGGTAGGAGTTGAGGATTGTGCCATTTTTATAGAAGAGGACTATCCGGCTTAGCGCTCATCTTGATGACAAATCGATCAACACTCCAAGGATTCTTATCCTGGGCCAGACTAGCCACAAACAGAGGGTGTCCTTCCGAACACGTCTCCAAAGGGGTGGTCAGAGATATGGATGATAATTCGGATCTTATTCCCTTAACATTGTCCGGTTACTTTCCAGATGCCTTCCGGAATCACACACTTATTCAAATCTTTATTACACAAGTAGGATTTATAATTATAGCATAGAGGCAAGTAAACAAGATACAATAAGATTAAAAGCAAAAACACTTAACTTCTATTACTTCCGTAAGATTTATACATCAATCCGGATCCTTTGATAGGCATCCAATACAGATTACAAAACAATGCCTTATCGGCTACTGGCTACTAATCGGTGCGGATCTGAATCGGTACAACTATTCAGATCCATCCTTTCCTTAATTAATAACTACTATTTACATAATATTCATCCGATCCATCTTTTCCCCGTCCACACTTCTCCTCTGGATTATACTCTAAAGTCCAACACGACTAAGGGTACCACAAAAGGCAGGCCGATCACTACGTGCTTGCAAAGAACTTCGACGAAGGAGACTTCCTCATTCTCTTACTGTACGTGGACAACATGTTGATTGTCAAACGAGGCCATATCAAGCTCGGAATGCTGAAGAAGGCTTTGAGCAAGTCTTTCTCAATGAAGGATATGGGTTAGTCAAGGCGAATCCTAGGGATGCACATTGTCCAGGACTAGAGAAAGAGGTAATTGTGGCTGTCACAAGAGAAGTACATTGTTGTGAAGATTTCCAGCAACGGTGGGAAAATCGAGTGGAACATGCGAGAATGAGGATGTGCAATGACTTGCACATACACATAAGAAAATTGTAAATAGAAATAAAGGGTAAATTTAATGTTGGGAAATAGGTCCCTCCGGATGGGATCTGGATTCGATGGATTTGGAAGGAGTTTGGCTGGATCCGTTATGAACCAACAAATAGGAACATATTAGTAAATATGTTCAAACGTGGCCGTTGAGGTCATATTTGTAAATAGCCCCAAAGTTATATAAGTATAAATATAACTAGGGCAATACTGTTATTGTTGTGATCATTATTATAATAGAGTTATCATTATCGTTGTACAAATATATATATATATATAGAGAGAGAGAGAGAGAGAGAGAGAGATACAGAAAGTTCTCTGTTGTCATCGCCGGTTGGCGAACCTAGAGCTTGAGGTCGTTGCTTCTGAGTCTCTTATTGTACCCTTCCTCTCATAGTGACAGTTGGAGTCTATTGTGGAAGTCGAACATACTGCTACTTCCTCTCAACAAACATACCTATTGTGGAAGTTGAAGATGATGGACATGTTGGTGGTCAAAGATCTCTGGCTGCCGATACAGTTTGGAGACAAAAGACCGGACAAGATCGATGCCGCGAACTGGGAGGTGATGCATATGAAGATGAGGGCAAACATTCGATGCTTCATCAACATGAGCTTGTACAACAACTTTAATGAAGAGCGTAAGGCTCATGTGCTCTGGGAGAAAATCAATACCATGCTAGAGAGCAAAAATGTTGTGAATCGGATCTCTGTATTCTAGAAGTTAGTGAGACTCTGATACCAAGATAGATCTAGTATGGCGGGGCACATGAATGCCTTCCAAGGGCTGATAAACCAAACAACCTCGTTGGAAGTACCTCTAGTCGACGAGGTACTCACATTGCTCTTGCTCGGTTCCCTCCAGATAGCTAGGAGACGTTGGTTGTCACTTTGGACATCGTCGGGCCGGAAGGAAAACATCTGTCCCTAGCAAGGGTAAAATCAAGCTTGCTAGATGAAGAAGCACGCCGGAAGGACCAAGAGTCTGGAACCGATCCGAAGGCCTTGTTCACAGAAGATGACTATAACCGGGGAAGAGGCCGGAATCGGAGTCCCCAGAACCGAGACAAATCGGGGACAAGGTCAAAGTCAAGGGGAAGGCCTATGTGCTTCTACTATGGGAAGCCGAGGCACTTCCAAAAGAATTGCCAACACTTCTAGAAAGAGAAAGGAACCGACAATGCCAACTCAAAGAAGGGCCCGAACCGGAGAAGTTCAGATTGAAAAGGAACGTCGGTAATCGTGACAAGTGAAAAAGAATTGCTTCTCATCTGCGATGAAAATGAGCTGCACCTTAACAACGACAAGACGACATGGGTGGTAAACTCCGGAGCGTCGTTCCATCTAGCCCTCGATCAGAAATGCTTCTCATTGTATAGAGCCGGAGATCACGAGTATGTCCGGATGGGAAATGAAGGTGCATGTTGAATTGTCGGCATAGGAGATGTGTGGTTGACGACGTCAACCGAGTGCAAATTGTTGTTGAAAGATGTTCGACACGTTCCGGAGGTTCGGTTGAACCTAATATCAGCTAGTCAATTGGATGATGAAGGCTACACAAGTAGCATCCGAAATGGAGTCATGAAGTTCAGCAAAGGAAGCCTGATCATGGCCCATCCCGGAAGATCAACACTATGTACCTAATGCATGCCCGGATTTGCCAGGAGACACTGCCGGTGAGCTATGGCATAAGAGGTTGTTTCACATGAGCTAGATGGGAATGCGGAGACTTGCCGAGGACGACCTCATTCCGGAGGTGAAAGACGTGTATCTTGAGAGATGCACTGACTGCTTGGCCGGCAAGCAAAACCAAACCTCCTTTCGAACAAGACCATTGATGAGATGGAATGCACCGCTGGAACTTGTGCGTACCGATGTATGCCAAGTGGACACGAAGTCAGATGCCGGATTGCAGTACTTCGTGAAGTTCATAGATGATCACAACCGGAAGTTGTGGGTCTCACCATTGAAGACGAAGGATTAGGTAGTAATTGTCTTCAAGGAGTTCCACGCGAGAGTGGAAAGAGAAACTGTCTGAAAGCTGAAGGCGGTTCGAGCAAACAACGAAGGCGAATACCAGGGGTAGTTCAAGGAGTACTGCCGGTTGAAGGGAATCTGGCTTGAATTTATCGTGCCGAAGACACCGGAGTTGAATGGATTGGCTGAAAGGATGAACTAGACTGTGATGGAGAGAGTCCAGAGCATGCTGGCACATGCTAAGTTGTCCAAGAAGTTTTGGGATGAGGTGCTGATGACGATGACCTATGTGATAAATCGATCATCCTTAGCACCCTTGGACGGAGACATACCATAGAGAGTATGGACCGGTAAAGATGTGTCTTACCGGCATCTGAAGGTGTTCAGTTGTCTTGCTGACGTGCATGTTGCAAAGGACAAGAGAGTGAAATTGGATCCGAAGTTCTGTCCATACATATTCCTTGGAAATAATGATGATGAGTTCGGCTACCGAGTGTGAGACTTGGTCAACAAGAAGGTTTTCCGGAGTCGAGACCATTGCCGACTGGGAGTCGGAGAAGAAGATAGTGAACTCCGGGTTGACTGATAAAGATTGGGTGCAAGATGCAAGGATACATCCTATCGGAAGCTGGATATCAGCTGAAGACCATGATGAACCGACTAGATTCAAACAAGAAACCGGACCGAGCGAAGACGAATTGGACACCCGAATAAGACAGGACCCCTAATCGGATTTGGATGAAGAACAGACGGAGAAGCCGGTGGTCGGAAACCAAGTTCGGAGATATGCTCTTAGAGAGAGAAAGGCCCCCCTGAGATTTCCGGATGCAGAGCACGTTTTACTAACTGAAGAAGGGGAGCCAGAAAGCTTCGAAGAAGCAATGAAAGACAATCACAACCGCAAATGGTTGAGTGCCATGTAGGATGAGATGCATTCCTTGCATGAGAACCACACATATGAACTAATGGAGCTGCCGAAAGGAAAGAGTGCGCTCCGGAAGAAGTGGGTGTACAAACTGAAACAGGGAGACACCAGAAATCCACCGAGATACAAAGCCTGGATCATGGTGAAGGATTTCCAGCAGAAGAAGGGAGTGGACTTTGATGAGATCTTTGCCCCGGTAGTAAAGATGACATCAATCCGAACTGTGTTGAGCATAACGGCAAGCATGGACCTCGAGGTCGAGCACCTAGACGTCAAGATGGCGTTCCTGCACGGTCACCTCGAAGAAGAGATCTACATGCAATAGCCAGAGGGGTTTGTCAAGAAAGGGAAGGAGCACTTGGTGTGCCAGTTGAAGAAGAGCTTATCTGGACTGAAGCAAGCTCCCCGGCAATGGTACCGGAAGTTCGACTCCTTCATGACTGATCAGGGATACCACAAGATGTAGGCCGACCACTGTGTATTCGTGAAGAAATTTGACGGAGGTGACTTCCTGATACTTTTGGTAAGGTTCATCGAGGTAAAAAAGTTTTTTTTCACTCGTGCACATTTTGACAACTATGAATAACTAAAAGAATGGATGATGAAACATGAGAGTTATTAAAGTAAAAAACAAGGAGCTAATTTCACATAAGCAATTTAAAGGAGCTACAACACACTTTCAAAAAATTGTATAATATGCAACAAATCATAAACATTGAAGTTTGGACGATGTTTGCACATAGATTTGCATATGCATGTCAAGGTCACAAAGAGGTTGACGAATAATACTTTACCCATCACCAACGAACATACCATAGAGGCTTCTCAAGTACAAACAATTTAAGTATTAGGGAACCTCTCAAGTCGAAATCTTGGATATGAAGCATGAAAAGTTATTGTCATCTTTGATGTAAAGGTGACACTTTCATATAACTACAAGTAAGTATTGTTGAATTTAATAGCAATAATAGAATCTAAAACACAACAAACTATTGCTAATTTGGAGGTAGCATGTTCAAAAGAAAATGTGCCAAAGAATAACTTCTCTTCCATTTCAACATCATATATGTAATTGGATTGCTTTAACAATTAAGAACTTAACAAATGGTTGTCAAAGGAGGAGTTGAAGGTGATACAAAATATGGGTGCTCAATCAGGCTCAACATAGAGAGATCTTCAAGAATTAATATATTATGGTACTAGAAAAAAGGAAAATTTGTGTGGTTTAGTTGGAGACGGTTTATGTCATTGCCACTACAAGATCAAGCCAATATACTCCACAAAATTAGGGGCGGATGGATTGTGAGATCTGAATTATGAATACTCTATTGCTTGGGGTAGTTGCTAATCAAAGGTCGACAACAGAGAAGTGGATAGGCTACAAGGAGGACGACTCCTTGATCCCAAGAGGTAGGGGGGTAAAAGCATGCGAGTGGAAACACTATTATAGCTAATTAGCTGCTAAAATGGCCATAGCTATTTAGCTCGTTTTTTGTGGGCAAATCATAAGGATCATTTACAAAATTTTATGCTTTATTAATAAATTTTATGCTTTATTGATTAAAATTTGAACTTTGGTTTTTGACGTAGTGGAACTTGGGGAACAGTGCCCTCATCTAAACTCGACTTGAATGTCACCAAATTCCTGTTAATCCTCAGTTTGAGTTCGAAATCCAAACAGATAGAGTACTTTGAGCACAAACATAGACAAAGCTTCCGCAGCAGCACAAAATCTTTGATATCGACATTGCACCTTCAGAGCTACAACACACCACCAGTTCGATCCTCGTCCAGGTATGTATCAGTTACACATTAATTAATTAATTAATTTCCTTTCTAATAACGATAACTTTGTTGCTTGTTCATCTTTTATAAAAAACGATTACGACGAAGTCATTGGAGTCCCAAACAAGGATGTCTCGAAGATCGGGGTGTAACAACAGGTGTGTTTCTGATTGACAAAAAATCTGATTAGGGTTGATTTCATACATATTTCAAATTAGGGTTTCTGATTTCCTTAAGCGGTTGATTTCTGATTAGGGTTTCTTTTTAAGGTTTCTGATTTTTTAAGTGGTTGATTTTTTATTACTGTTGAAAATTTTAGATTAAGTTTTGGAATTTTGCACCAATTCACATTTTTTATTTCAATGGTTGTGTCCGCAAACTTCCCCCAAACTTGATTTAGGATTTGGATGAATGTGGCTGATTTTTTATTTTTGATTCTTCCCTACCAATTATGATTAGGGTTGATTTCATACATATTTCAGATTAGGGTTTTTGATTTCCTTAAGCGGCTGATTTCTGATTAGGGTTTTAGATTAAGGCTTCTAAATAGGGTTTCTGCTTTTTTAAGCAGTTGATTTTTTATTACTGTTAAAATTTTTAGATTTAGTGTTGGAATTTTGTACCAATTCACATTTCTGATTTCAATGGTTATGTGTTTACAAACTTCCCCCAAACTTGATTTAGGATTTGGGTGAATGTGGCTGATTTTTTGTTTTTGATTCTTCCCTACCAATTACGGTTCTAAATACACATGTCTGAGTAGAGCAGAGGTAACATATATTGATTTTTTATTTCAGGTGGCTCGTCCCTCCATATCCTAGAGTGCTAAACTTTGCAAAGTTTTGTGAGACAAAGGAGAACTTTAACAACATATATGTTCTGTCGCTAGAGGGTATTGACATTGTTGTTCTAACAGATAAATTGATTAGTGATGTAGACTGGTCGTCAATCTATAAAGTGCCGAGAGTGAAAGGCAAGGTGAAGCTCAAGCATGTACGATCGGAGTTGTCTGACGATTGTATAAGGCTCCACCAGAAAGTAAATCAAGAGATCCCGGTCAACAACAAGTTGTCTATTGCATTCGCTAGAGCTTTTGCATATGAGTATTGCAAAACAACGAAGGAATCAACAGACCCTGAAATGTACAAGGTGGCTAGGGCTATTTATGATGAGGCATCGGTAGATGATGCAACTGCCGACCCCCAACAAACCCGCAAGTATACACCACACCGAAACACAATGAAAGCCAATGTCGATGACACAGGTGAGACATTGATTAGCTATATGTTGAAAAATGTCCATGAAGCCTGTGAGACATTGGAGGCAACAAAGACTGATTTAGAGAAAGCAACATTGGCAACTGTGATGGTGAGCAAAGTCACTTTGGTAGTGATAACAATAATAAATAAGATTCAGGTAGCTATTGTTTTGCTAGTATGTAACATGTTATAAATAACTTGTACATGAAAATGTGCTTAGTGAGGCATTATGTGGAATAGGTTGCTCAATATGAGCTCGAAATTGAGGGTCCGTTGGATCGCCATTGGAAAATACAACTACAGACAAAGATTTAGGTTCTTTTAATGAACTTGAACCTTCTAGGTGTAAATACTATCGCTGATTACAATTTGGAGAACCTCCAAGTAAGTTAATGATTCTTGTTTCTTGTTGTTCTACCTTCCTCATTAAAGTATGATAAATCGGTAAATTTCTCGCATGTGTTCTAAAAACAATACTCCCGTCAAGAACAGGTACTTAGCTGCCTTAAGATGCAACTACATTTTGAAGAGGGGATGGTAGGGAGTACACAAGAATTGGACCTCAACATTCTTGCTTCCTTACCAAACGAAGGAGAACCATGCAACAATATATTGACTGTTCAAGCACGTTGCATCGCTTGCAGCTTAGGCGTAGAGGACAAAGTTGCTACTTTGTTGGTATACCTACGACCTTGCTAGCACACATACCATATCGTTTGTTTTCAATATGCCTGTTGCATTGCTGTAGTCTGTTTGGGGGATTGCAATACAACTCTCCCAAATGAGTGCAGAAAACTGATAGGTAAAATTGTTGCTTGTCTTTATAATGTAGTAGATAATTAGTTACATCTTAGCTAATTAGCTAAGTTGTATAAAGTGTGGTAGCTATTTAGTTGTTATGGTTCAGTAGTGTCGTAGCTAATTAGCTACAACGTAGGTAATTAGCAAAGCGGTATAAAGTGTAGTGGCTAATTAGCTACTGCCAGCCTATAGTGTATCAGCTAATTAGCTACAATGCTTGATTCAACCCCACTGAGCTCAATTGCTGATGATGTCCCACCAGATCCCACTGTACTTGAAAAGCTAGTGCAAGACGCGACTGGCGTGCAAGCTGTTGTTGAGGTGATAGAAAGGTTGTCGGAGGAGGACACACTTGCACAATGGGTGAAAGAAGTAGGACTAAATGGGCAACCGGCTAGAAAAAGGCTAAAGAAGGGGCCACAATTGAGGACAAGAACAATTACTCAGTGAAGGGGCTCTTGAATTGGAGCTAATTACTGCCAATTACTGATTAGTGGGATATGATTGTTGGTTATTTTCCTAGAAAATTATGAAGATTTTCTATGATCTATTTGGACAAGTAAAACCTTAGATTGGTTGTTGCTTGATCCATATTATGTAATGGAACTCTATGATGGATATTAAGATAATATTATTATTTTGTTGCAGAATATTTTATGTTCATTATGTTGTTTTGTGAGACTATTAGCTACTTTGTGAGTGTGAATATGTTGGTGTTTTCTTATGTTGCAGAGTGTAAAGGGTTTGAATCTATTGCTCCTAAGGCTGATGGCACTGTGGAAACTGTTGATTTTGCTACATGTTTAGAGAGCCCCATTTTGAAAGTAGATGTAGCAACTGACACAAATGATCTTGTCACGCAAGTAGATCAAGCATGTTGCACAGATGATCTGATTTTACAGGTAGATGTAGCACATGATACAAGTGGGTTGATATCGACCAGAGAAGTATCTACATGCACAGAGGTAATGCTAGGACTGATTACACAATCGACTATACAAGAGCAAAACAGTGTGAAGCCAGACCCAATGACTGCACAATAGCAATACAAGGTGAAGCCAGACCCAACGATATAGTTGACTAGGGGTTTGAAGAAGAAAAGGACACCAATTGTTTCGACAGAACCTGAGTTGATTGAAATTGATCGTGTGCTACCAATACTTGGTGTAACACAAGCTTCGTTGCAAGAATGGAAACCTAAACCATTAGAACACAAAAGAAGTGCCTTGATATTGGAGCTTGATAAAGTCCTGATGAGTGTGCGATATATGCAGCCAAGGAGGGACGCGAATCAATTTCTAGAGTGGGTTGTGCAATACTTTGATTTGTTTATTTGGAGTGAAAACCCACGTTTAAATGTGTGGAAGTGTGTTGAAAGATTCTTCCCGAAGTGGCGACAACATTTCAAGGGTCAGTGGACACGAGAAAAATGTGAGCAGAAGGATAATGCAAGATTCAAAAGACTCTAATTTTCGGGATACTTGGCCCAAATATAATGCCGACAATACGTTGATCGTGGATACATAACATTTCCGGCAATACTTCAACCTTTGCAGATGTTGTCTCATTGTACCCGAGGAAATGCTTGATAACTACTTGGTGAAAACATTGAGCTGCCAACTAATTGTATGGTTGTGGACTCCATACCAAGCTCGGTATGCAGATCATATATGTAGCGAAGTTCCACTGACTAGCAAGAGCTTAGTTGTTTATAGGCGCTTTGTAGACATTGCCAATGGTGTATTATAAATATGTAATTTGATGACAGATTAATGAATGAAGAATTAAATCGCTTGTTTTGAGTAAAAATTATCTACAATGTAATTTTAAGAGTAGGTACACGATTTCTGATTCCATTTTGTTGCTTTTTCTTCGAATTAGGCAAACTGTTTGAACTTGTACATGGTTCACTTGAGAGTAATAAAACCATTGCGAAAATGTATTCCAAACAACATAATCGTCATTATGCACATTGAACAGACACTAAGACGGAAAGTTGCAATAAGTATAACTATATATTAGAAAGAAGACTCCCAAACGATTTTATTAAACTGTTTTGTAAGAAAGAAGAACAGAAACAAGATTGCATATAAAAAAGACACATGATTTTATTAAGAAAGAAGAACAAAAAGAAGACTGTATATCAAAAAGAAGACTCCCAAATGATTTTATTAAGAAACAAGAACAGAAAGAAAACTATATATAAGAAAGAAGATAGTCTCCCAAACGATTTTATTAAACTGTTTTTTTGCAATACATGTGGTTTGCTTGTTTTACAAGAAAATTGGTATGATCTCCTTGTAGCTACAAATTCCATACACATTAGCACTAATTGTGTATAAATATGAGTAGCTATTGTATTGCGACATCGAGGCGTTGATGCACCTAACCAAATGAGAGTGCATGTACGCTACTTAGACCTATATCGCAACCAATACTATCCTTACTTTTAGTGAATGTGGCTTTCGTATCCTTCAACAATTGACGATGTTTCCTTTTTTTTCTTCCCAATACTTTCGTATCACTTGTTGTGTCCTGGTAGCGTCATCCCTATCCTAATGATCCATGAGGGGTATTGGAAAACATCCTCATTCCCCTTCCATTTGGCTTGACATATTCATTAGTAAATTTCCACAAAAAAAGACACGTAGCTAGTTACTAAACCACATGCAAACAGGTGATTCACAAGAGCGATCCCACCATTGGTAAGTTTATGTTTGTTGCAGCGGAGTGAAAGCTACTCAACCACCGTCGGGAACGAGCTAAGATGACTATGGGCAACAACAATACACAAAATTATTCCTCAATACACAAGATTATACACAACAATACACAAGATAATCAACAAAGGAACAATTATTGCAATCCAGAATCGAACATTGGCAGCAACTGAGTGTAGAATGGTGGCAATGGACGAGTGAACTCCATCGGATCAAATAGTTATTGCAATCTAGGACCGAACAATGGCGACAACTGAGTGTAGAATGGTGGCAATGGAGGAGTGAACTCCTTCAGATCGAACAGTGGCAAATGATGCTTGGAACGCATAGTGGCGGGAACTAAGTGTAGAATGGCGGAAGTGGAGGAGGAGTGAACTCCATCGGATCGAATAGTGGCAACAATCCACAACCGAACAGTAGTGGCAACTAAGTGTAGAATGACTCCTCGTTCGGCTTTCTTTTGCTCGGTCCTCCTTGTTCCGAAGTGTTGATCTGGGAGTGGTTTCGTTAGGCAATCGACGATGTTCACCTCAGTGTCGATCTTTCGGACTTCAAGCTTCTTTTCAATTATCAGCTCCTAGATGTGATGATACTGCACCTCAATATGCTTTTTCCTCATGTGATAGACAAGGTTGTTGATGAGGTGTATTGCGCTTTGTGAGTCGCAATAGATGGTTAGCACTTGTCGATCGATTTGGCTTGTAGCCAAAACATTGGCAGTTAGTTGGTGCAGCCAGATCACTTCCTTCACTGCCTCCGACGCGGCTATGTACTCGGCCTCTGTGGTAGACTGGGCCATGCACTCTTGGAGCTTTGACCTCCATGATACACTGCCACCTCTATAGGTGAAGATATAGCCTGATGTCGACTTCCAATTATCCCAAACTTGGTGTAATCGGAGTCGGTGTAGCCTTCGACTACGGTCGGGTTTGCCGATCCGAAGATCAATTGTGCATCTTCGGTTCCTTTTAGGTACCCTAAAATGTGTTTGACGGTCTCCCAATGCTTCCAACCTTGATTCAACATGTACTGGTTGATGACCCCCATGACATATGCAAGATCAGGTTTGGTCGCCACCATCGCGTACATGATACTTCCTACTGCCGATGCATAGGGTATCTTTCCATTTAGCTCTCTCTCCTTATCAATCAAAGGAGAGTCTTTGTTTGATAGTTGGATCGACATTGGAAGTGGAGTTGGTGCTTGCTTCACGTTCTCCATATTGAAGTGCCTCAACACCTTTGGAATGTAGTCAGACTAGGAGAATTAGAGATTCTTCGTCTTCCGATTTTGCTCAATCCTCATGCCTAATATATGTCGGGCTTGTCCAAGTTCCTTCATCGCAAACTTGTCGTGAAGGCTCTGCTTTAGCTTTCTGATTTCAACTTGATTGCAATCAACATGTCGTCAACATATAGGATCAAATAAATTCAAGACTCATCGGCCAATTTCCGAGTGTATAAACATGGGTTGGAGTCGGACTGGTTGTAACCAAATTATCGGATGTAGGATTCGAACTTCTGGTACCATATCCTCGGCGCTTGTTTTAAGCCATATAGGGTTTTCTTCAATTGACATATGAGGTGACTTTCCTCCCCCATCACCAAGAACCGTACCGGTTGGGACATGTAAATGTCCTCTTCCAAGCCTCCGTGTAGGAATGTCGTCTTTACGTCGAGTTGCTCAAGCTCTAGGTCCTCTGTCACCACGGCCCCGAGTAAGAGTCAAAGGGTGTTCATCTTGACTACTGGAGAGAATATCTCGTCATAGTCAATCCGGTGTTCCTGTTTGAATCCCTTCGTGATGAGCCAAGCTTTGTACTTGGGCTTCTCTGAATCAGATACATATTTGTATTGGAATACCCATTTGCAAGGTAGTGGCTTTCTTCCTGTTGGTAGTTCGACCAACTCCCATGTATTGTTCTCTTTGATCGAGTCCATCTTGGATCTCATGGCTTGGAGCCATGTTTTGGCATTGGGTGTATAGCTTCTTTGTATGTGCTTAGTTCGCCTGCATCCATGTAGTTGATGTAGTCGAGGCCCGGAACTCTGTCGGCCTTCGATTTCGTCCAGATGTCCTGACTGTCGTAATGATCGGTTTGGATCCTTTGATCGTCTCTATCGGCTGACCCGACATTTGTTGAACCACTTATGTCAAGACTCCTTTCTAATGACTCGCCACTGTGATAGGATTTCGACGATGTCACCGCATTCTCCCCTTCTTCGAGATGGAGAGACTTAAATGACTTTGATTTGTTTTTCCCTTTGGCCTTGGGTGTCTCAGTCGGGTCAACTCTGTTTCCGACTTTCATCTTGTCGACTTTGCCTTTTTGGACTCTTGTCGATTCGGCTTTGTCTTTGATGGCTTTCTCTTCGAGTTTGAGTAGCGAACCTCCTACCAATTTGGAGTCAAAAGGTGTATTGTCGGCTTGGTCGATTTCGACTGTTTGTCGAATCTCCGATTCAGCCCAATGGGTCAGTCTTTCTACGACTTCTCTGTTGATTTTGAACAAGACCTTTTTGCCCGCTATGTTCTACTGGTTCTGCTTAGAAAGGATAGAGTCTTCATTGAAGACGACGTCACGACTTCAGATCAATTTCCGATTCTCTGGGTCCCATAGGTGATAGCCAAAATCCCCATCCCTTCCATAACCGAGAAATATGGATTTTGTTACATGGGGAGCCAACATGGTCCTCTTCTCTCGAGGGATGAATGCGTAAGCTTCGCAACCGAAAATTTGAAGCTTTGGTTGTTTGTCTAACCATAGTGCTTCTCGCACTTCGAGCCTGATTGCTTTTGACGACAATAGACTTATCAGGTAAACTGTCGTCTGCAATGCTTTGGCCCAAAACTCCAGCTTCAGTCTGGCTTGTTGGAGCATTGTTGTCATCCTCTCTTGAACCATTCGGTCGATCCGTTATGCCACTCCATTTTGCATGGGTGTGTAGAACGGTCTTTTGATGCCAAATCCCTTTGTGGGACAAGTACTGTTTGAAAGCTCAGGAGGTATATTTGCCTCCGTTGTCGGAATGGAGTATCTTCACTCTATGTCCTGACCGGTTCTCCGCTTTGATTAACCATCGAGCGAAGATCTCAAGCGCTTCGTCTTTCGACCTAATCGTATAGGCGTAGACCTTCCATGTCCAATCATAGACAAATGTGATTAACTACTGGGAGCCCCCTAGAGATCTTTCGGGCATCGTCCCACATATATTTGTGTGCATGAGCTCTAGGGCTGACGTATTGTCTCATAATGAAGAGATTGCGGACTGCGGGTCTGTTTCCCGTATCGACAATGCTCGCAGAAGTCCGTCTTTGCTTGAAGTTTCAGGATGTAGCCGACCGCCATCAGCCGATCGAGTCCAGCTTGAGACATATGGCCGAGCCGGCCATGCCATAAGTTCAGGTAGGCCTTTTTGGCTACATTTATGGCCCCTTTTGGATTGATCGCCATCATTGGGTACAAGTTGTTGTACTTGTGCCCACTGTCGCGTAGTTACGCGCGTGCGTGTAGAAGGGCGGGACCACGGGGGTCTTGGACTAGGGAGTGGAGGAGAAAGATTAGCTCACGGGGAGAA
Organism: Azolla caroliniana; assembly: GCF_043228905.1. NCBI lineage: Eukaryota > Viridiplantae > Streptophyta > Polypodiopsida > Salviniales > Salviniaceae > Azolla > Azolla caroliniana. The sequence goes on along the minus strand of NW_028230447.1, from coordinate 20,588,990 downwards.
GAGAACACATATGACATTATGATAGAAGAAGAAGATGCAATCAAGATACTCAACAAGAAGTTCTATTAAGAAATGAATGATTACAACAAATGGTGGCCGCCATGGCCGCACCAAACGACTACTCGAAACCCTAACCCTAACCCTAACGCTCGACCTACGTGGTATACCTCGCACACTCAAAATAGGTAACCCCCACAATGGTGCCTTCTCTCTCCTTTTATAGAACAAGGAAGGAAGACCGCTTACAAAAGTGAGACTAAAATATCCCCTTTCATTCAAAGGGGATATTTGCCTTGATTTGGGGGAGGGTGAGATTGATGGCCCCTTAACTCCCACCTCCTCACAAACAACTAGGTACCTATGTACCGCATAGTACCTCTCTCTCTCTCTCTCTCGCGTGGATGTGCGTACAACCACATCACCTTTATACCTTTATTACTATTACAAATACATTATGTACGTGTGCAACGTTGCACATCGCTCTTTGGCTCTCATTGCTTGGGTTTCCGCTTGTGGAGGAAAATCTTCACGACATCCGCCCCCACCTAACCGCACATCCTCCGGTATGTGCCAAAACATAGGGGAGAGAACACGAGATTTTCGGCCACGACGACCGACCGAGTCCTTAGCGTCCTCGTGGGGCCGCCGCCCGGCTTTGTCTTCCACTTCGAGCAAGACCACCCCGTCCACACGAACCACCGCCGCCTTCCGGCCCACCATCCTCGCCGAATGGTCTCGAACCGTCGGCGCCATCCGGTCCGCCATGTCCACCGTGGGTCCTTGAACCACCGACTACATCCGACCCGCCGTATCCGATGCCCGTGCTTTCCTCCCCGTTCGGTCCTCCCGAACGCCGTCGCCGACCCGGTTGCTCTTCCTTTGTCCGCCTCGTATATTCCCCGGATGCGCTCCCGGTCGCATGCCGGATTCCGCACTTTGCGTGCCGCACACCTCGGCGTGCCGACTCTCTCCGCTCCGCTGTCGTGCCTTTCGGCTCCGGATCGTTGCGTGAGTCGGGTGGGAACCGCCGAGGTTTTGGACTAGGAGGAAGAGGAATACAACTTAAGGCTAGTTATGAATAGTGGAAAGAGAAGTAAGATAGCAATCTCGTGAATCCCACGAGTTTAGTGTAATTAAAACAATATTTAGATTATAAGAGCAATTAGATGGCAAAATTCGTGAATCCCACAAATATATTAGATTGATCAAAACTTGTATATTAATCAACAACCATATACATATTTTTCTCCTCCTTATATAAAGATGGAAGAGGCTAAGCATGGCTTCATGCTTTTTCACCTAAAGTACCCATGCACACTAAATGTGCATGTGATGTTTTGTCATTTCCTAAATATAGGGCTCGTGCACGCTAGATGTGCATGAGTCACTTTTAATGTCACGTGTAAATAAAATATTCACACTCTAAAGAATACATGATTTTTACCTTTTAATAAAGGTATGTGTAAATAAAGGTCTTATACGTATTAAATCTATATTTATAACACTAAAGATAAGTTATTACAATGGTAAAGTTGGGGTTTATCTACGTGGAGGTGCATGGTTTGAATCTTGCCCTATGCATGTGATAAATTCTTTTGATATATTATTTATTTATTTATATGTATCTAAATTCGGATATATTATTTTATGGTTTTCACGTAGTGTGTGGAATACACTACGACACTCGCCCCCTCCGAACCCGCACATCCTCCGGTATGTGCCAAAGTTCTCGATTCCCCATATCCGTCTTCACCCAAAGCTTCCTCCGATTCTCCCCTTATGTCGACTATGAGTTGTAATTCACATTCTTCGCTTCCCGCATCCCCGTGGTCTTCGTCTGATTGCTCCTCATAGTCGGCCTTGGCTTGGATCACATAGGGTTTGTCGTCGGTCCGCTTCTTGAAAATCTTCACCCGCTTCCCGGCTATAGGCACTCGTAGTATTGTTCCATCCAACTCGGACAGTCGGTACGTTCCGTTGTCGAAGACTTTCCGAACCTCGTATGGCCCGAACCACCTTTTCGCGAATTTCCGCATCGTTGTATGTTGATGGTCCAAACTACTGTCATAGACGATCACCCAGTCTCCTTCTTCAATCCTCCTCGGTCGTAGTCGGTGCTTTGTGTCGAACCGGCTTTTGTTCCTTAATCGTGCTTCTTGTTGTCGGCGTATTGCTTCCGCTATGTCTGTCGTTCTTCCCTCTAGTTGTCGTATCCGGACCGCTAGTAGTTCTTCCCGGCTCATCTCTTCCTTCCACGGTAGCACTGTCCATGTCGCGATCGCGGTTTCCGTCGGCATTACCGGTGCTTGTCCGGTCATGAGTTCTGCCGGCATGTAACCGGTTATGGAGCTATGCGTCGTCCGATCCGCCCATAGTGCATACGGAAGCATCTGCGGCCAGTCCTTCACCTTTCCATCGCATGCCTTCGCAAGTGCTTTTACGATCGGACTATGTCCTCGTTCGATTTTCCCGTTGGCCTCCGGATTGTATGCCGTTGTCAGCGATAACCGAACTCCGTGTTTGGCGAAGAATCCCCTAGCTTTGTCCGAGTCGAGTTCTCCCCGGTCCGCAATCACTTGTCCTACGCACCCGTACCTGCAAAATACTTCCTCCAAAAGAAATTGGCATACCGCGGAACACGTTTTCCTCTGAAGCGCTCGACCTTCTACTTGATTCGTGAGATCTTCCCGAGCTAATACCAAGTATTTCTTTTGTCCGATCCCGGTCGGCATGGCCACTATGTTGACCATCCACTTGAAGTTGATTGTCGGTGAGAATGTCGGATGTAACTCATCTCGATGTCGAACCCCGGAGTAGACTTGACATTTCTCGCAGCTTTCGGTAAACTCCGTGATATCTTTGTACATTTTCTTCCACCAATATTTTTGCTTGATCTTCACAAATGTTGCCCATGTTCCTCGGTGTCCAGCCCAATCGGATTCGTGAAACTCGGACATTATCCGGTTTCGTTGCTCTTTTGTCCCGACTACTCGAAGTGGTATACCATCCGGTCTTTTCGGCGCCCTCCATATTAATCCGTTTTCCAAGAAGAACTTTTGGACCTGCCTCTTCTTCCTTCGGATCTCGGCTCTTCTTCCTTTATCGTTTGTTGAATCCTCGGCCTCTTGTAACATCTTTCCGATCATCAAGCTTTCTCCCTCGTATTCTTCTTCCCGGAATTCTCGGATTACGTTCACTCGGCATATGTGCTCCGACGAGAAGTAGTCTTCGGAAACTTCTTCATTATCCGATTCGGTTATGTTGTCTCCGAACCGAGCCCTTGATAACATATCCACTACCGCGTTTTCCTTCCCCGAGATGTGTCGAACCTCCGGATTAAGAGACTTGACATATGCAACCCACCTTAGCATAGCTACATCTGGTATCGTACAACACCGCATCATCCCGAGTATCGGAAGACAATCCGTCTCGATCACCACTTCGGCTCCGATCAAATAATTCCGATCCGATTTTATCGCCGACACGACTCCCCACAGTTCTCTTTTGACTTGTGCATATCCACGTTGCCTTTCGTTGAGAACCTTTGCTCCAAATCGGATCGGATACTGCGAACCATCCGAGTCGGCTTGATTGATGACCCACCTGATACCGGTTGGACTTGTATCAACCGTTTTCGTGATCGGTCGGTCATAGCTCGGCTTCTTAAGTGCTTCCGCCCTCCGAAGTGTCTTCTTCAATTTCTTCATGGCTTTGGTGTGTTCCGGTTTCCATTCGAATTTCTTACCTTTCCGCAACAAGTGGTAGAGCGGGTCCGCTATATGTGCATAGTGCGGAATCCATATGTGATAGAATGCACATGCACCGAGAAACCTTCGGACTTCAGATGTTGACTCGCATACTTCCTCCATAGCTTGAATCGCATCGATCTTTGTTGGTGACGGTCTTCGGCCGTAGGGCCCACATAGATGTCCGACCACTAATATTTTGTTGGGATTACGGTCCCTTCGGATGGGATGGTCGGATGTCAGAGATGAATGCCGACAAGTCCGGTTTCGGTTTCGGAACCGGATGATGAAGACCCCGGCTTCGGAGCCGGATGACGAATGTACCCGGAGAGAGATCCGGATGCGGGGACATATCCGTGAATATGTTTGCCAAGGGCCCTTGAGGCTATAGTTGTAAATAGCCCCAAAGTCATATGTGTATAAATATGACTTAGGGCAAACAGTTTTTATGTTGCTTCTCATTTTTCTGTTTTTCCACTCAAGAGGAGTGAAGAGAGAGCAGCCGTGAGAGAGATAGAGCGTGAGAGAGAAAGAGGTCGACGCCTCTGTGTATTTCCGCCGCCTGTGGCGAGGACAGCGAGCTCAAGGTCGTCGCCTTGAAGCTCGCCATTGTATATTTCTCTGTGCATAGTTTTTGGTTTGGAGTCTTGTACTCCCGTGGTTTTTCCCGTACAGGGTTTTCCACGTTAAATCGTGTGTCCACTCTATTTTTCGCATTTCCCATTTTCTGCAACAACGATTTGTGTGTTTCCTTGGTTGTGGCCGAGAGGTGAAGTTTGGAAAGTGTCGATTAATTTCCATCAATTTGGTATCAGAGCGAACTGCTGCAGAAAATGGAAGGCGGCGGCAGCGGGCAGCCGGGGATGATGGTGCTGAATGCGCAGAATTACGCCGACTGGAAGATCAAGATGGAGGATCTTCTGATTGTTCGGGACCTGTACGAACCGATTGACAGGTCGGAAATACCGAAGGGAGTACTTGAGTCGGAATGGAGGCTTCTGAACCGGAAAGCCGTTGCAACCATTCGGCAATACGTAGACGTGAGCGTTCTACAACATGTGGCGAACGACACCAACGCATATGAGATGTGGCGGAAGCTGTCGGGCCTCTACGAGAGGAAGAATGCGTTGAACCGGACCTCCCTGATGAGGAAGATAGTGAACCTCAAGTACCGGGATGGCGAGAGTATGGTGGAACACGTAAGCACGTTCATGGGATTCGTGAACCAGCTTGCGGCGATCAAGTTCCCGCTGGAGGATGCAATGCAAGCCATCATTCTGATGTGTACATTGCCGGAAAGCTGGGAGAATTTGGTGGTGACTCTCAGCACCTCCTGCACCGAAGATAACTTGTCCCTACAAACGGTAAAGACAAGTATTTTGAACGAAGAAGCGCGTCGGAGAGATAAAGAACCGGCCTCCGACTCGAAGGCGCTGCTTACCGAATCGGAACGGGGAAGACAATGGAACCGGAGTCCGCAAAGACGGGAGAAGTCGGGGACCCGGTCGCAGTCAAGAGGAAGACCCACATGCTTCCACTGTGGGAAGCCGGGGCACTTCCGAAAGAATTGTCGGCATTACCGAAAAGACAACGGAGCCGACGACACCGATTCGAAGAAGTCTTCGGAACGAAACGGGGCTTACCGGGGAGCCACGGACCGGAATGGTTCGGATCGGCGAGGGCAGGACCGGAAAGGAACGACGGCACTCGCGGCAAGTGAGGAAGAAATCATGCTCATCACCGAAGAAGGTGAACTAAACATTGCCGGCGATGAGACGACCTGGGTGGTCGATTCCGGAGCATCGTTCCACCTGACCCCGGAGAGAAGATACTTCTCATCCTACACAGCCGGTGAGCATGGCTGTGTTCGGATGGGAAATGAAGGTACGTGCCGGATTGCCGGCATAGGAGACGTGTGGTTGACAACCCCGACCGGATGCAAAATGCTGCTGAAGGATGTCTGACACGTTCCGGAGGTTCGATTGAACCTGATTTCGGCCGGGAGGCTAGACGATGAAGGCTACACAGGTAGCATCCGGAACGGCGTAATGAAGTTCAGCAAGGGGAGCCTGATAGTGGCTCGGGCCCGGAAAGTCAACACACTATACCTGATGAATGCCCGGTTATGTCCGGAAGAGCTGAATGTGGCAACCGACATTGCCGGTGAGCTGTGGCACAAAAGACTGTGCCACATGAATGAGAAGGGGATGAAGAGGCTTGCAGAAGACAACCTTATTCCAGTGAAGCATGTGCACTTGGAGAAGTGCACCGACTGCCTGGCCGGTAAGCAGAACCGAACCTCCTTCCATTCAAGGCCACCGACGAGACGTAGCGCACCATTGGAGTTGGTGCACACTGATGTGTGTCAGGTAGAAACGAAGTCACATGGCGGAGCCCAGTACTTCGTGACATTCATTGATGATCACAGCCGGAAGCTGTGGACGGCACCGTTGAAGACAAAGGACCAAGTGTTGTCCGTCTTCAAAGAACTCCACGCGAGAGTGGAAAGGGAATCCGGCAAGAAGCTGAAAGCGATACGAGCGGATAACGGAGGGGAATACCGGGGGCAGTTCAAGGAGTACTGTCGCTCGAAGGGAATCCGGCTCGAGTTTACTGTGCCGAAGACGCCGGAACTGAACGGGCTGGCCGAGAGGATGAACCGGACCATAATGGAGAGGGTTCGGAGTATGCTGGCACATGCGAAATTACCCAAGGGGTTTTGGGCTGAGGCAATGTCGACGGCGACATACGTGATAAACAGATCACCCTCAGTACCTTTGGACGGAGACACGCCGCAGAGAGTGTGGACCGGCAGGGAAGTATCCTACCGGCATTTGAAGGTGTTCGGGTGTCTCGCATATGTGCATGTGGCAAAGGACCGGAGAGGAAAGCTAGATCCAAAGACCCGGCCATGCATATTCCTCGGTTACGGCGATGACGAGTTCGGCTACCGAGTATGGGACCCGGTCGACGAGAAGATATTCCGGAGTCGTGATATCATCTTCATGGAGAACAAGACACTCGCCGACTGGGATTCGGAGAAGAAGATGAAGAGCTCCAAGTCGACCGGTGAGGATCAACTCTACGAGGAGCAGTCCCGACCGGCAAGGGACCGGTTAGCACTCGAGGATCCGGCCGAAGATGGTGAAGAAACAGAACCGGCCGAAGAAGATGAAAATGATACCGGAACCGGCCCCGATCCCGAAATGGATTCGGATGAAGAAGAATCGGAAGAACCGGTTACCGAAGCTCCAGAACGGAGATATCCTCTAAGAGAGAGAAGGGCCCCCCGGAGATTTCCGGAACCAGAGCACGTGCTGCTAACCGACGAGGGGGAGCCGGAGAGCTTTGAAGAAGCAAAGCATGACACCCAGAGCCGCAAGTGGTTGAGTGCATGAGACCCAGAGCCGCAAGTGGTTGAGTGCATGACACCCAGAGCCGCAAGTGGTTGAGTGCAGGACGAGATGGATTCCCTGCATGAGAACTACACATATGAACTTGTGGAGCTGCCGAAAGGAAAGCGGGCACTTCGAAACAAGTGGGTGTTCAAGCTGAAACCGGGAGATGCCGGAAACCCCCCGAGATACAAAGCCAGGATCGTGGTGAAGGGGTTTCAGCAGAAGAAGGGCGTCGACTTCGACGAGATATTTGCCCCGGTAGTGAAGATGACCTCCATCCGGACGGTGCTGAGCATAGCGGCAAGCATGGACCTCGAGGTAGAACAGATGGACGTGAAGACGGCATTCCTTCACGGCGACCTCGAAGAAGAGATCTACATGCAGCAACCGGAAGGATTCGAGAAGAAAGGGAAGGAGCACCTGGTATGCCGGTTGAAGAAGAGCCTTTACGGACTGAAGCAGGCTCCCCGGCAATGGTACCGGAAGTTCGACTCTTTCATGACCGGCGAAGGGTACCTCAAAACGCAGTCCGACCACTGCGTGTTTGTGAAGAAGTTCGAAGGAGGAGACTTTCTAATACTCCTCCTGTACGTGGACGACATGTTGATCGTCGGACGGGACCAGGTCAAGATACGGATGCTGAAGAAGGCTCTTCACCGAACCTTCTCTATGAAGGACTTGGGTCCGGCGAGACAAATACTAGGGATGCACATCATCCGGGACCGGAGCAAGAAGTAGTTGTGGCTGTCACAGGAGAAGTACGTGACAAAGGTGCTTAAACGGTTCAACATGTCGGAAGCAAGACCGGTCGGATCGACCCTCCCGGCAAACTGCAAGCTGTCCAGCAAGCAAAGCCCCAAGACAAAGGCTGAGAAGGAGGACATGATGAAAGTGCCATATGCCTCTGTCGTCGGAAGCTTGATGTACGCAATGGTGTATACAAGACCGGACATTGGATACGCAGTCGGAGTGGTGAGCCGGTACATGAGCAATCCCGGCAAAGAGCATTGGAACGCGGCCAAGTGGATACTCCGATACCTGAAGGGCACGGCAAACGTGTGCCTCCGATTCGGCTCCGGCAAGCCCGAACTCGACGGCTTTACCGATTCGGATATGTCGGCTGATGCAGATACCAGCCGGTCCACATCAGGGTATGTGATGACATATGCAGGGGGAGCTGTTTCATGGCAGTTGAGGCTGCAGAAGACGGTTGCGTTGTCAACCACGGAGGCGGAGTACATGGCGGCTGTTGAAGCCGGCAAGGAAATAATATGGATGAAGGACTTCATTAGAGAGCTCGGTATCCAGCAGGAGGAGTACCGACTCTACTGCGACAGTCAGAGTGCCATCCACCTTGCGAAGAACGCGGCCTATCACTCCCGGACGAAGCACATCCAGCGAAGATATCACTGGATCCGGGAAAGGATAGAAGACAAGGAGTTCGTGCTGACGAAGGTCCACACGGACGAGAACGGGTCGGATATGCTGACCAAGGTGCTCACACCCGACAAACTGGAAGCATGCTGGAAGAGGATCGGATTGGAGAGACATCCCATGCCGAAGTGAAGGGGGAGTTTGTTGGGATTACGGTCCCTTCGGATGGGATGGTCGGATGTCAGAGATGAATGCCGACAAGTCCGGTTTCGGTTTCGGAACCGGATGATGAAGACCCCGGCTTCGGAGCCGGATGACGAATGTACCCAGAGAGAGATCCGGATGCGGGGACATATCCGTGAATATGTTTGCCAAGGGCCCTTGAGGCTATAGTTGTAAATAGCCCCAAAGTCATATGTGTATAAATATGACTTAGGGCAAACAGTTTTTATGTTGCTTCTCATTTTTCTGTTTTTCCACTCAAGAGGAGTGAAGAGAGAGCAGCCGTGAGAGAGATAGAGCGTGAGAGAGAAAGAGGTCGACGCCTCTGTGTATTTCCGCCGCTTGTGGCGAGGACAGCGAGCTCAAGGTCGTCGCCTTGAAGCTCGCCATTGTATATTTCTCTGTGCATAGTTTTTGGTTTGGAGTCTTGTACTCCCGTGGTTTTTCCCGTACAGGGTTTTCCACGTTAAATCGTGTGTCCACTCTATTTTTCGCATTTCCCATTTTCTGCAACAACGATTCGTGTGTTTCCTTGGTTGTGGCCGAGAGGTGAAGTTTGGAAAGTGTCGATTAATTTCCATCATATTTCTTCTTGCCCGAATGCCGATTTCTCCCCGGAAAGTGTTAGGTGCACATCTTCTAGCTTTCGCAACACTTTCTCGCAAGCATGAATATGGTCGACCACGAACTTTCGGCATCCCCGATCATCCATAGTCTCATCTTTTTCTTCGACCGCGCATCCTTTCATCGGAATGTCATCGAGGAACGGCATCGTTATCTCCAGAATGCAGTCTCGAAGCACCTTGTTCATCGCGTTCATCATATGAGCAACCGAGTTTGTCGCTCCTTGTGGTAGTGTGCACATTCGGACCAATCCTATCGGTGTTCGCATGGTTGTGATGTCTCGGCTCTCCACGGCTAGTTGGAATTGGTCATACCCCGAGTATAGGTCTCCGATGGAGTATATCACACGACCGGCAAAAGCTTCCGCAAATTCGTCCACTATCGGACCGACTCCCGAGTTCCGGATCGTGACCTTATTCACCGGTTGCAAGTCTTGGATAAATCGGAGTGACCCATTCTTCTTCGGAACCGTAAACCATCGATTTGAGTACGGAGCAGTTGATGGCTCTAGAATCCCCATCGCCACCTTCTCCTTGAGCAAGTCAATGACTTTCGGAATATGCGCTCGTGGCACCGGAATCGGCTTCAGATTCCACGGTACATGGTCAATCGTAAAGATCACCATCGGCTCCACTATTCTCGGATCGACGCACCCTATCTCCCTTGATGTAAATGCAAACGCTTTGCCGTGTTGCTCCAACATCTCGCGAAACCGTTCTTCTTCTTTCTGTAATAGGAACCCACCTCCACCGATCCGAAGTTTCTTCCGGGTCTCATCCGTGAAGGCATGTCCGATATCCACGGACTTCCGAAGTGTCGGATCTCCCGAGACTTCTTTCCTCTTTTGTTCGCTATCGGCGGGTAGTGGTCCCGCGGCCGGTTTCACCTTCTTCTCCACGGTCTTGTATTTCGTACTTACCATTGCTTCTTCTTTACGGAGCGTATCCGGCTCCATTTTCGCAATGATCTCGTACATCTCGACCGATTCCACCAGGACTACCCGGTTCCCTTGGCTTTTATCTTCCGCAAGCTCTTCAAGTCGTTGTAGCGTGCTCCCATAGAACACTTCCTCGACTATCCCCACGATTTCTTCATCTTCTTTTATTATTGATGCCGACCGCAACTTATCCTCCACTTGTCGGTATCCTTTCTTCAATCCTCCGGTTACGGTCGTGTACGTAGATGCCCCATCCGGACCGATTCGTACATGTTTTGCTCCGAGAGTTTTCTTCCTGTGTGGGGTATCAGGGCTTCTCGGACTATCACTTCCCCACTCCGCAACAGTCCGCTTTAAAAATCCATTCTCACTTGGGACAAGAGTTCCCTCTTGTTCCTTTCGTGATTTGCCGGCACCGTTAGGAATTGGACGGATTTCCCACCGTTTTGGCTCCGAATTCGCGCAAAAGCCGCACCGCTATCGAGCACCTTCGTCTCCATCCGTGATGCCGTGATAAAGGGTTGGCCGAGGATGACGGAATGTGAAACCTCATCTTGCACGAAGAAATTTTGGTCAATCTCGACATCCCCGATCTTCACCGTCACATCCGGACAAGCCGCAAATAGATCTTCCGTTGCTTTGGTGGCCGCCCGAATCTTCCATCCATGGTTGGTGTTAATAGGCCACTTCCCCTTCCGGTAGAACTCCTTGGACATCAAGTTGATCTCCGATCCGTGATCAATCAATGCTAACACGGTTTCTTTGATGTTGCCAATTCGGACCGGAGTTTCCGTAGTCGCGCGTGCCCAATGTGGCCTTGTATAGTGGGAGTTCGGAATTTCGTCCTCCACTTCGGTGTCGTTCATTAAAACGGTATTCGCATTCACCCTTGGAGCATTTTCCTCCGTACTTTGTCTTTTTCGCTTCACGAGATCTACGAGAAGATTGTGGAACTCCTTCTTTGCTATTCCGAGTAGCTCCCGAAGCGAGAAATCTACCCGGCTATCCAAGATTCTTTCCTCGAACACTCTTTTCAAGTCGGTTTGTTGTTCTATGTCCGAGGCGAGCTTGAATGCCGGAGTCGCCTTTTCTTTTCCCTTACCTCTGGAGTTCCAACTTTCCGGTATCTTCGATGGCCCGGCCGCATCCTCCGTGCGTCGTCGTTTCTCGTCCACATACACCTTATGCAATTGACACAGGGCATATACGCTATTCTTGTCGACAGGGCACTCCCATCCCGTAGCTTCCCAGACGCCTTCCGCGGTGCTTCGGATCTCGTTGGAGTCGGTTTTCTCGGTGTTTTCTAGAACTTCCGGCCAAAAAGACGTCTTTGCTCTCGATGACTCCCCGACACATATTCCCGCGGTTGTCGCATAGTTGCTTCTTGCCGCCAATTCCTCCTCGAGCACCTTCTTCATGCCGCCTTTCCGGAAGTTCGGTCGGAGTGGCTTCCGAGAGTCCATCGAATGAATCTGGTTTCCCTCGTAGTAGATGAGATCCCGCCGTAGCGCCTCCTTATGCTCGTCGCAATCCCTCCGATTGTGTTCGGCGCTATCGCACCATATGCACCATCGGTCCGTATACTTGGAGCTTGTGGGGCGGTCTTCCGACTTCTTCACCATCGCGATCTTTAGATTCTCCATCTCCTTCAATAGTTGCTCCATCGTAGATGCATCAATCCCCTTCTCGGTTGTAGTCTCTCGAGCCCTCAGTTGATGGTCTTCCAATCCGGTTCTCGGTTTCGGAATCGGTTCCGAAACCCTCTTTTCCTCGTCGGCAAGCCATTGCCCCCTCTTCGTGTATCGCGCGACGATATCCCGCACGCTTTCCCATGTTTCGGTGAGGCCGCTCTCCGTGGTCGTGTCCTCCAAGAGCACTCCGAGATCTTTCCGGTCCCGGACGTCCACGGCTCGCAAGAACATGATCACCTTGTCCGGTACGAGGATAGCTTGATCTCTCGCGGACAACCTCCCGAACCGGCTTTCGAATGCCGAAAACACATCAACGACCTTCAATCCCTTGTCCGGCGTCTCCACCCAATCTTCGAATCCCCTTCGCGTCGCCTTGGAGGAATCCTCGATGGCGAACGTCCTCTTTAGCTCTACTTCAAACGCCTCCCATGTCGGATTTTGCTGTCGTAGCCCATGGATGCTTGCTTGAAGCCCGTCGGTCGCCACCCGGTTGAAGGACGTCACTTGCAGTCCTTCCGATATTCCGCACCGTAGCATCTCCGCCTTGTAATCCCGAAGATACCGCGACACGTCTTTCCCGTTGAATTGCCCGTTTCGTTGCACGAGCCGCTCCACTGATGCCGCTATCTCCGACATCGCGCATTGTTCTTGTAGCATGCGCTCGAACATCATCATCATGTTGCTAGCCTCTTGTTGATTTTCCATCTCCTTGCCACCCGTTTTCACGTCGGGTTCACCAACTGTGTCGTGCCTTTCGGCTCCGGATCGTTGCGTGAGTCGGGTGGGAACCGCCGAGGTTTTGGACTAGGAGGAAGAGGAATACAACTTAAGGCTAGTTATGAATAGTGGAAAGAGAAGTAAGATAGCAATCTCGTGAATCCCACGAGTTTAGTGTAATTAAAACAATATTTAGATTATAAGAGCAATTAGATGGCAAAATTCGTGAATCCCACAAATATATTAGATTGATCAAAACTTGTATATTAATCAACAACCATATACATATTTTTCTCCTCCTTATATAAAGATGGAAGAGGCTAAGCATGGCTTCATGCTTTTTCACCTAAAGTACCCATGCACACTAAATGTGCATGTGATGTTTTGTCATTTCCTAAATATAGGGCTCGTGCACACTAGATGTGCATGAGTCACTTTTAATGTCACGTGTAAATAAAATATTCACACTCTAAAGAATACATGATTTTTACCTTTTAATAAAGGTATGTGTAAATAAAGGTCTTATACGTATTAAATCTATATTTATAACACTAAAGATAAGTTATTACAATGGTAAAGTTGGGGTTTATCTATGTGGAGGTGCATGGTTCAAATCTTGCCCTATGCACGTGATAAATTCTTTTGATATATTATTTATTTATTTATATGTATCTAAATTCGGATATATTATTTTATGGTTTTCACGTAGTGTGTGGAATACACTACGACACCGCGCTTGCCTTCCGTAGGCTTTCCCCGTATGTCGATGTTGCCCTCCGAATGCGTGATCGTGCTTCGGTCCTTCGATGACCCCATCACGCGTTTTTCGCTTTCCCCTTTATCGCCGTGCTCTCTCGTATTAGAGCGTATCGTCATCCCGACCTCCGTGTCGGTATCCCTCGAGGCTCTCGTTATCGCCTCACCTCGACTTGCGCCCTCTTGGCCCGCTTGGCCTTGTATGCCCTCCGGGAAGCCGTCACGCTTTCTCTTCCCGGTATGTACCCCGTTGTTCTCCGTGCATCTCCTCCGTTTTCCTAGATACGACTCTCCGCTCATGCCAATCGCGCTCGACCCATGCCGTCGATCTTGGTGCTTCGCCGCGCTGTCCTTCGTCCCACGATTGCCTCACGAAGGCTTGACCGGACCGTCATCGTCGGTCAATCGTTGTCACCCATCCGCCGTATGCATGCTTGTGTCTTGGCCCTCCACTGGCCGTATTGCATGCGTCTCGTGTCATGCTTCTGCCGTAGACACGACCTCCGCGTCGGTCTCCAAGTCCTCGCTGCCACCCACCGTTTCTTCGTTCTCCTTTCGATCCGCGACCGCCGATGCCTCACGGGTAGGTGTGGAGGGTTCCTCCCACTCTCGGTTCACCACCGAGTCCTCGCCTCTCAAAGGCTCAATCGGTCCACTGTTTCCGGTCACTCGTTGACGCTCTCTTGGATGCATGCTCGTTCTTGGGCCCTTCACCGACCGTAGTACATGCTTCGTGTTACGCCCTTCATCCGCCATAGACCCGACCTCCACGTCGGCCACTTCTTCCTTTGTCACTGTAGCCCGTTCCGACCCGAGCTCGCCATCTTGGACCCGCTCGTCCATTATCTCATACCGGATACGCGCTCCGATAACTTTGTCCGCTTCGGCCTCCGACTCCTCGCCGCCACCCGCCATCTCTCCGGTCTCACGTTGATCCGCAACCGCCGAAGTCTCTAGAATGGGTGTGGAAGGTCTGTCTCGCTCTCGGTCTTCTAGCAAGCCGTGATCACCGTGCCCACTAGGCCTCCTTCTCACTCTCACCGGCTCCCACCGTAATCGTACCCGGCCGGCTATGAATCAATCAAACAATCCCTGTCTTGCCGGCTTCCTTCAGTTCGTGCCCGGTTGACCGACCCCCGCTTCACTCTTCTTCCGCTCCGCCTCCCGGTCGGGTCGGATTACCGACCGGCTCATCTTTCGGTCGGGTCGGTTCCCGACTCGCTCCTCGATGCCGCTCCGGACCTCTCCTTCGGTCTTTTCGCACGTGCCCACTCCGGGCCTCTCATCCTCATGGCCACCGCCCATCTCCCCGGTCTTATGTCCGCGCTCGGGCGCAACTACTGAAGTCTCCGGCCTCGGTGTCGAGGGATCTCACCTCCGTCCGCTACAAACCTCCTCTTCATCATTTCGGTTGCCCGCCTTGCTGCCGCCACCGTCCGTCTCTCTAGGTCTCACACCGGCTCTCGGGCCGGTTGCCGGAGTCTCTAGGACCAGTGTGTGGAAGGTCGCGGCACCGCCGCTCGTCTCCTCTTCTTCCTCGATTTCGCAAGCCTCGAGTATGCTCCTGAAATCCTCGTAGAACGTTTCGGGCAACCGCGTCCCGAAACTTTCGCCCACCCTCGAAGTGGCGTCCATTGCTCCGTAGATATTGGCCTCATCCATGGCCGTCCTCTTTCCACAAGTCGAGAGGCTCGCTCGCTCCGCACCCTCTCCCACATCGTCGCCGTCGTGGTCGCCCGCCTTGCCGCCGCCACCGCCCGTCACTCTAGGTCTCACACCGGCTCTCAGGCCGGTTGCCGGAGTCTCTAGGCCCGGTGTGCGTAAGGTCGCGGCACCACCGCCCGTCTTCTCCCCGCTCGATGTTTCGGGCCTCCATGCCCGAACTCCCTCATGTCCGCTCGAATCGGCGATCGCCGCCTCACCGTCCTCGACCTCGTCCTCGGTCGATCTTTCTCAGCATGTCGAGAGGGTGGCTCGCTTCGCACCCTCTCCCATGGTACCGATGTACCATTCTCTTTCGGCCTCCTCAACCTCCGATTGCCTCCGGCCCGACTCCATAATAAGCCCTTCTTCAGCTTCGATTTTCCCCTTTACAAGCTCGCATGCCTCCTGTATTAGCGCTTCTAGGTCGAGCTCCTCTGAACCGTTTTGCGTTGAGCTCTCTTCCGGCAGTAGTGCGTACTCACTCGCCGCTCTCTCTTCTCCGCCGTTCGCGGGCCATGTTGTTGCCGACCGCTCCCCATCGTGTTGCCCGCATACCCACTCCGGTTTCGCGTATCCGTACGCTTCCAATAGAGCTCCCTCGAAGGACTCCCATGACTCGTGAGCTTCTCGTAGCTCCTTGACGTCCTTGTGCACCGATACGGCCGCCACTCGCGGAAAATACTCTAGTCGCATCGCCTCGTCCATGCCCCCTTTCGCCATCTCGGCCTTGTAGGCTCCCAAAATTTTTAGGACCTCATTCCCATTGAACCGGCCGACTCGATCGACCACCCTTTCGACGGCTTGTTGAGCCGCATCTCGCTTCGCCATCTTCCGTCCGGCTTCCATCATGATCTTTGTCATCATCTCCTCGAAGTCAAAGTCTTCTTCCATCTCCATGCTCCCTTGCCGCCCTTCACGTCCGGTTCACCAAATATGTCGCGTAGTTACGCGCGTGCGTGTAGAAGGGCGGGACCACGGGGGTCTTGGACTAGGGAGTGGAGGAGAAAGATTAGCTCAAGGGGAGAAGAGAACGCATATGACATTATGATAGAAGAAGAAGATGCAATCAAGATACTCAACAAGAAGTTCTATTAAGAAATGAATGATTACAACAAATGGTGGCCGCCATGGCTGCACCAAACGACTACTCGAAACCCTAACCCTAACCCTAACGCTCGACCTACGTGGTATACCTCGCACACTCAAAATAGGCAACCCCCACAATGGTGCCTTCTCTCTCCTTTTATAGCACAAGGAGGGAAGACCGCTTACAAAAGTGAGACTAAAATATCCCCTTTCATTCAAAGGGGATATTTGCCTTGATTTGGGGGAGGGTGAGATTGATGGCCCCTTAACTCCCACCTCCTCACAAACAACTAGGTACCTATGTATCGCATAGTACCTCTCTCTCTCTCTCTCTCACGTGGAAGTGCGTACAACCTCATCACCTTTATACCTTTATTACTATTACAAATACATTATGTACGTGTGCAACGTTGCACATCGCTCTTTGGCTCTCGTTGCTCGGGTTTCCGCTTGTGGACGAAAATCTTCACGACACCGCTTCCAATTCTTAGATTTCCTTGGCAGATCATCCATGTTGACACATTTAGAGTCGTTTGGTACCCATCTTCGGCTAACACGTTGATGGAGACCATACTCCTTTTCAAATCGGGTACATGCTGAACTTGGTGCAAGGTGATCATGTTGCCATTTGGTAGTCGGATGGGGACCTCTCCGAACTCTACAATTATGCACTCATGCCCGTTGTCGAGTCGGATTGTGTCATTGGCTTCAGCTGAATATTTCGAAAACCATTCGATGTTCGGGGTCACATGGAATGTGACGCTAGAATCTAACAACCACGTGTGCACGTCTTGCGCACTGTAGAGGACGTCTCCGATCATCGAGTCCTCTAAGGAGAGGATTTCTCCCGATCGGGTGTTGACAACATTGACTTGGTTGCGAACTAGAGAGTGATTCGAGTCGGATCATCCTTGATTCTGCTCGGATCTCCGTCCACTCTCTTTCCTCTTGATCGACTAGCAGTCGGAAACATTGTGACTGGATTTTCTACAGTGGGTGTAGAATTTGCATGATTGGCTCGTTCTCGACTTTGACCGTTGTCAGTCTCCCCTTGTTCTCGATCGACTATGATTTTGACCGATTTTGTCACCTTGTTTTCTCGATCTACTCGGTCGGTTGATCCTCTCAGTCGAGTGGTGGGCTTCTCCAATTCGTCGATGGTGAGTCCCATCGATTTTCGCCGAATGTCCTCGGTGAGGCAGATCGTCTCATCTAGATTGAAGATCGGACGGCTATTGGCGAATGTCATGCAGAATAGCTCCCAATTCGCCGGCAAGCTCAATAGGAGGGCAAGGGCTTTAACCTCGTCTTTGAAATTAATCCTTTTGGAGGAGAGTTCAGAAAACACCCTGTTGAAGGTGTTGATGTGGGAGGTTGCAGGATCCGACTCTCTCATCTTCATATTAAATAGTTATCGAATCAATATAAGTTTCGACGAGGAGGACTTCTTTTTGTACATTGCTTGCAACTTCTCCCAGAACGAGAAAGTTGTTGTCTCCTTGCCCATGCTAAAATAAACATTCTCGGCCAGATGCATTCGGATGGTGGAGCGCGTGCTGACATCATAGTTGGTTTTTCGCTATGTCGAATAGCTTCAATTTGTCTCCTGATGATCAACACATCCTACATCATCTCCTTCAACAAGGCAAAAAATTTGCCATCGAACTTTCGGGTTTCAACTCCTGTTCCAGATGTTGAGGCCATATTCTTTTTTTGAAAGTGAGATTTTTGTTTACCTTATCTTCTTTTTCAACTTTCTCTACTTCTTTTGTTGCCGCCAAACAACAAGTCACTCTGATACTATTTGTGGGAAATAATGCACAAAAGCAAGTGAGAACCTTTCGGTGAATGTGCACAACAAACAACACAAAGAATGTTGCGTAGAATATGATTGAACCGTGGACACAGTTCGAGCTCAAATGGAAGCTTTCTCTATTTCTGTTGTCTCACTCTTAGAGACTCAATGTATTATTACAAGAATGATCAAAGTCGCACCTGATTACAATGGTATGTTATCACTTATATATTAAGCCCTAACTCTTTGGATGTCTTCACACTAGGATACAAAGTAGAAGGAGTCGGCTCGTTATGCCAACACGAGCAAATTCCATCCGATTGCATTTCAGAAAAGCATGTCAACGGTCCTTCCACAAGTCCATGTTCTGCATATCCTGTAGCCAATCTCATCCATGATACAATATCTCGAACCAGAAGCGTATGAAATACTTTTTTTCCTCTATTGACAAGCCACTTTTGCTATATACATCAACTAAAGTGATTTTGACATAAAGATCTCTATCAAATCCCTTCTGAAGAATTTCATTGTGTAGTTTAGAAACATCAGTTATAGCTACTTTGTTGCCGCAATATGCTTTCAAAGCACTAGTAAATGTCACAACATTTGGAGAAATCATTTCTAATTTCATGAGTTGGATACAATTCATTACTTCCTATCCAAGACCAAGTTGTGCATACCTAGAAATAAGTGCATTCCAAGCTACAACATTTCATCCCATGAACTTATTAAAGATATTTTCTCGAAGGTTTTTCTTGGCACAAGCCTTGAGATTTAACAAAATCTCATTTATTTCTTTCTTTTTAACTACTCATAGACTGCCATTGGCTTACATAACTCCCAAAGCAGCACTAAGATTGCCTCATATCAGTGGAGGAAATACCTAGAGAGGTGATCGATACCTCCAATGTATACACCAATTAACCATGCAGAATACATTCATCCTTTCCAATCTCTTCTTAAAAACCTCTTGCATTCAAGAGACTACATCTAAATCACCCTTGATAGCATCATATTCTCCTTTTAATGTATGCGTCAAGGTCAGCCAATCTCCTTGACTACATCCACACCATTCCATTGAATTTGTTGAAATATCCTTCGACATCTACCAGTCCACAAAACCCATAATGTTATTGAACTAATCGTCTCCCAAACCACCCCATTCTATACTAAATTAATAAGCATACATGACGACACTTATCAACATATCCACCTCTTGTATGTAATGCAAAGGTAACCTTTTCTTGTTCATAATCTTGTACCTCACCCTTAATATCAGCCCACATCACTTCCCCCCATTTATATACTCTAGAGCCATATACCTCATGCAAGAGACGTAATATCCTTTTCCAAACCAATTTAGCAACCATACATGACCATAATAGATGATGAAGAGACTCCATCTCTAATCCACAAAAATCACACATCTTATCCATATCCTTACAATATATCCAAACCTTGACAGTAACAATTGGCAACGGTTTGGTTCAGTTTGAGAGGATCAAAACCGAACCGTTTAAAATTTTTGAAACCTAAACCAAACTGAACCATAAAAACTTTCAAACCGTTAAACCATTAAAACATAAAAACCGCAGTTTCGTGGTTTGGTTTCGGTTTTAAACTTAGGTCAAAGTTTAAAATTTAAAATTTAAAATATTTCATTATTTGAAATTTTTTAAAATTTAAAGATATTTCTAAAATGTGAGAATAAGGTCTAAAAATGAAAAGATTATTTAAAAACAATTTTATTTTTATTTTTAAAAATTTAAAAAAATAAAAAACCGTTTATATGGTTTCTAATGGTTGAAACCAAACCGAAACCGAACCGTTTAAAAAAACATGAACCTCAACCAAACCATTTTAATCATTAAGTTGTGGTTTCGTGGTTTGGTTCGGTTCAAACTGAACCATTGCCGATTGTTACCTGATAGGAACCGCATAATGATCAATCAACCATCTAAATAGAATAATCTTCTTTGAAATTTGCATAACCCATAGCCATTTCCAAAAAAAATTCATGCAAGTAGGATCATTATTATAACTCAACCATGTTGTAGCTACTATCGGCCAATGAGGTACCCTACGTCGTAACATCTCCCTTCCCAATCAAACCAAGTATTGAAAAAACGGAATCGGCCTAACATCCTCCCCAGAATATGATGTAGATAACCCTTTCCAATTCGCATAATGGTTTTTTGCCCACTACCCATAGATCCCACCATGGATGAACAACATTAGGATTAGGGTAAAGGATCCAAATCTTATCGACCTCAGCTAGAATTCTAATAGGTTTTAATATGGCCTCAACCAGACATTCATCTTCTAGGGGGATCAACCCTAATCGTCCATCTTGTAGAACATCATAACTTAAGAAAGTATCCTTATCTCTAAGGCCACGGATTCCAAGTAAATTTTGAAAATTTGAAAATATTCCCACCCACTTATGACCATTAGAACATATATTATCCTCCAAGGGTAATTGCAACATCCTTAACTCATCAACTATCATCTTTCCTCCTCTTATTCCTCTATACTCCTGTTGAATAATATTAGTACGATTGTGAACAAAGCGTTGCCACTTACTAAGAGATGAGGCAAAAGATGATTCCACTTGAGCCCAATTTAATCTAACTCTCCTCCCCAACATAGATCCTTCGTCATCTAGGAATAAAGGAGTCCAAACCTAGGGTTAATGTAACCATTCATCCATCGAAGTGGGCCAAACTTGTTGCAAATTATCCTTTAGGGACCACCAGGATCGCTTTATCGTAGCAAAGAACCTATCATTTTAAAACACTATCTTATGCGAATGAAAGTTCATAATAAACCACCATCAAAGAGACCTTGTCCATTCACCTCTAGTTTTCGGGTGTTGTGACTTGAGAGTAGGAGAGGAAGAGAATAGAAGAAAGATGATGATTGAAGGTAGAGACAAAGAGAAAGAAACATGAAGGAGTTTATATTGTAAGAGAACAAGGGTTACAAAGAGTACAATAAAGGGTGAAGACTGGTGTTGAACCAAATGAGTTGTGATGAATGAATAAACACTTATTTATAGGTCCTTAAGGACTATTCTAAAATGTTCTAGAATATTTTAGATATTTATGATATTTAATATAATCATGGAAAAGTCTAGAATGTTTGTGAATACTCTAAATATCTTGTAATTAATAATACAAATTTATAATTATACATCATATATGTTATTATAATGGTTAAAGTAAACACATAGACCACGAAGTTGTGGGTTCAAATCCTTGTAAGCCAAAGTGTATGTTTTCATGACATTATCCCCCTCTTTTTTACGACGAGTTCCATGAGTCGGAAGACAAAATTTCTTGCTTGGCTTATGGGGAAATTGTCGAATATAGGTTTTTTAATGGACGTATTCACACTATCCTATTTGGGCATACTAGGTTTTAGGCCATTTATGTAAATAGTGGAAAGGGCAGTTGCCCTAAGTCAGTTGGTATTTAAACTGACATTGTGCCATTGTAACTTTGAGAGTGATAATACAATTACATTATTTTGTGCCTACTTTGGTGTTCTTCTCTCTGTCTTTCTTGAAGATCTTGTCTTATGATTTAGTTCGCTATTGTTATCAATCTGTTACTTCGTATCATCTGAAGATCTTCATCTCAAAGAGTGTTGGTTTTTTTCCGCATCTTGATGATTGGTTCCAACATTGGGTATTAGAGCTTGGTGTTTTGATTCTACAACTAGTTGCTTTTCCTTGGTATTCTTTGAAGATTTTTCTGTCAACTACATTATGGTATAATAGATTCTAAGATTTCAGCTTGACTGAAATCCTTTAGCCGGTAACTCCCTACAAGATCACCTTCCACAAAGAGAAACACCTAAAAAGTTTGCACTCCACTGTTCTAAATCATTGTCAAAAGAAGACGGTCGGCTATACTTTGCATTTTGTGATTGTAGCCACTCGGACTGAGACTCTTTCATTGAATAGGCAATACTTGTGCTTCATCTAGTTCTAGGCAACAATCAAATAGGTCATCCGACAATGTTCACTTACTTGCGGTAACCACCTGAAACAAAGTCCACCCCAAGAACAACTCCATCTATGTTTCATTTGGCTCAACATCATTCGGGAAGACCAGTCGGATCTGTCCCTCTCGATGTTGTAGTCACTCAAAGTAGGATCATCCTTGAAAATCAGCACAAAGGCACCTAAATTTGTGATTGGCCATTGAAATTGGCAAATGGAATTGGATTGATAGTTAACGGTAAAAAAGGAAGCTATCGGCCACATCCAACTGATACACATGCGTGGATGAGGGTTGCGGAAATGATAGAAGATGAATACAGAGTACAGAGACACAAATATTTTTCGTGGAAAACCTAGAAAAGAAAAAACCACGGGAGTCCACAAACTCCAAACAAAATCACTATATGAGAAAGGTATACAACAAGAAGCTACAAGGAAACTACCTTGAGTACTCTTCGACAAACCAATGGATATGGAAGAGTGACACACACACTCTCTCTCACTCTCTCTCAACTAGTTATAAATGACAACCACTATGCTAATGATTTTCCCTAGATGTATGTATACTAGTACATACTATGGGCTATTTACAAATGTGGCCTAAATAGGCGTGACAAAACCTATTTACAAATATGGCCATTTCCGGATGCTTCATCCAGATCCGAACCGGCTCCAGACCCAGACCCGATTTCCCTTCTACTTCGGATCTATCTGATTTGGCTCGCACTCCTCCATCCGGTCTGACTCGTGCTTACTTCTCATCTAGAGGGACTTGTTTCCTAACAATCTCCCCCTTCACATCGGAATGGGGTGGTTCATCAATCCGGCTCGTTTCCTACATGCATCTAGGTTCTCTACTATTAGCACCTTCATCAACATGTCCAATCTATTCTCTATTGTATGGATATTCATCAAAGCAAAATCCTTCTCTTCTACCCTCTACCAGAGCGAATGGTATCTCCTCTAGATGTGATTGGTCCTTGAGGGGTAGGCAACATTCTTCGCAAGGTAGAAGGCACTTTGGTTGTCGTAGTAGAGTCGGAATTCCCCTTGCCGAATTCCCAACTCTCGAATGAACTCCTTCTTCCAAATTATTTCTTTGTTGGCTTCCATTACAGCTATATACTCCGCTTCTGTGGTTGACAACGCCACGGCCTTCTGCAGCCTCGATTACCATGAGACGGCTCCCCCTACATAAGTCATGAAATATATGGACATGGACCGAATGGTATCCACATCAACCAACATATCTGAATCCGTAAAACCTTCTAACAAAGGGTTACCTGAGCCAAATCAGAGGCACATGCTCAAGGTGCCTCTTAGGTACCGGAGAATCCACTTCACTATAGCCCAAAGCTCTCTACCCGGATTGCTCCTATACTTGGCGACGACTTCGACATCATATCCGATGTCTTGCTTGGTGCAAACCATCGCATACATCAAGCTTCCGACTGATGAGGCATATGGGACCTTACTCATCTCAACCTTCTCTGTCTTCGTCTTCGGACATTGTTTCCCGGATAACTTCTTGTTGGTCGGTAGTGTCGAGCCGACTAGCTTTGCGCTTTCCATGTTGAACCTCTCGAGCACTTTTGTCACATTGTCGTGGAAATCCGCACGTATGTGTTGTCTTGGGCGGGAGCACTAGGGTCTCAAACTCTAGAATAAAAGGGGGAATGAGAGCTTAACCCTTATAGGGTTCTAAGCACGAAAGGGTGGGAACAATGTGGAAAAGATTAACACGACAAACAAACAAATTCTAGTATAATGCATAAAGCCACAATATGATTTACAACCGCGGTTGTTTAGGCAGACTCAAGCAAAACTAGGGGGAAACAATAATAGGACTATAGAGAGAGAAGGAAAACCCTAAACCTTCCTAACTACTACTATGATGACCGAACGAAACCCTAAAACGGAATGGGGAGAAAAAGAAGAAGTATGAAAACCCTAATGGTCGACCCCAAAACAACAAAATGGTGACCCCTAATAAATGCCCCTTCCTCTCCTTTTATAGTCCAAGGAGGGAAGGTCATTACAAAATGTTGGCATAAAAGGCCGACTGCTTCCCAATTGTATCCGTCCGAGTGTGAACTTGTTAATAAATTAGGGCTTAGTATATCAGCTAATACCTAACACTGTACTGAGCGATGACGAGCAGAGTATCATATCTCTGAGAAAGAACGAAGTAATAAGAAGCTTTCCATTAAAGCTCCATCTATGTGTAAGTCTCCACACCTATTCTATTTTCGGTATGTGTTGTTTGTTGTCTAGTACTGACTATAGATCCATACACGTTTTCGCACATAGCACTCGTACCCCACAACTGGTATCAAAGCAAAACCTTTTGTTGTTCGGTGACAACAGACAATAAAAGAAGTTGAAAGAAAAGACCAGGTCAGAAATGCCAGGAACTACACGCTCCCGATGAACAACGCTCGGCCACAACCGAGTCAAAAAAAATTCAAACACAGAAAACAGGGAATGAAAGCACAACACGATAGAGAGAAGAGTACACAAGATGTTTACGTGGAAAACCCAAACTCGGGAAAAACCACGGCAGCCCACAAACCGCAAACTATCACTATGTCAGAATGTACAAATAAGAAAGCACCGAGGCCACGACCTCGAGCTTGCTATCTTCGCCACAGGCGGCAGTTACAACAGAGGCAACAACCTCTTCCTCTCTCTCTCTCTCTCTCTCTCTCTCTCTCAGTACACTGTTACGCGCTCTCTAGACTTGCGCCAACAAGAATGACAACCACACTTCTAAGTTTGCCCTAAGTCATATTTATACTAATATGACTTTTCGGCTATTTACAAATATAGCCCTTATGGCTTCTCAGGAAAACATATTTACGAATATGTCCCTTCATCCGGTGAGCACTTCTCATCGGGCCTTCATCATCCGGCACTTGCCGGGCACTCGTCATCCGGTTCTCCATTGCCGAGTATTCCTCATCCGGTTCTCACCGGGTCTTCACCATCCGGCTCTTGCCGGGTACTCGTCATCCGATTCTCCGTAGCCGGGTACTCCTCATCCGGTTCTCACCAGGTCTTCCATAGCCGGGTATTCCTCATCCGGTTCCTAACAAGAAATCTCAAGTTCACAAACAGAATATGGCTTCAACATCTGGAACAAGAGTTGACATCAGAATATTCGACGGCAAAAACTTTGCCTTGAGGAAGGAGATGATGCAGGATGTGTTGATCATTTGAAGACATGTCAAAGCCATTCGGCACAGCGAAAAACCTGCTTCAATGACAACCAAGGAGTGGAGATCAACGGACGGAATCACACTCTCCACCATCTGAATGCATCAGGCCAAAAACGTTTATTTCAGCATGGCGAAAGAGACGACAACGTTCTCATTGTGGGAGAAGCTACAAGCCGTCTATGAGAAGAAGTCTTCATCTTTGAAACTGATCTTGATCAAACAATTGTTCAACATGAAGATGAAAGAGACTGATCCAGCAACCTCCCACATCAACACCTTCAATCGGGTGTTGTTAGAGCTCTCGTCACAAGGGATCAACTTCGAAGAAGAAGTGGAAACCCTTGTCCTCCTATCGAGCTTGCCCGCGAGCTGGGAGGTATTCTGTACGACTTACATCAATAGCCGCCCGATCCTAAATCTGGACGAAACAACCGGCCAAGTCCTCACAGAGGACATCAGGCGAAAATCAATGGGACTAACCATCGATGAGTTGGCAGAAGCCCATCACTCGACCGAGTCGTTCGACCGACAGAGTCGAACGAAAGAACAAGCCAACAGAATTGGTCGACGCCACAACCGATCAAAAACAAGGGGAGACCGACAACAATGGAAGTCGAAAACGGGCCGATCAAGTGAGTACTACACACACTGCATGAAAGCTGGCCACAATGTTTCTAACTGCTGGTCATCAAAAGGAAAAGAGAGTGGTCGGCGATCCGAGCGGAATCGGGGACATTCCGACTTGGACCACTCTCCCGTCAGCAACTAGATCAACGTTGCCGACACCCGATCCGGAGAAATCCTCTCCCTAGAGGATTCGATGATCCAAGAAGTCCTCTACAATGCACAAGTTGCACACACGTGGCTACTAGACTCTGGTGCAACATTTCATGTGACCCCCAACGATGAATGGTTCTCGAACTATTCATCCAACACCAGTGGCATAGTCCGAATGGGAAATGGGCAAGAGTGCAAGATAGCCGAAACCGGGGAGGTTCCCATCAGATTGCCAAATGGCAACACAATAACCCTGCACCGAGCTCGGCATGTACCCGATCTAAAGAGGAGTCTGGTCTCCATCGGCATGTTAGCCGAAGACGAGTATCGAACGACTCTACACGAGTCGACATGGGTGATCAGCCGAGGAAATCTCAAAATCGATAGTGCGCATACGTATAATAATCTATACCCATTGATGGAGATCAACCCTGAAGGGGCCATGAACGTAGCCGAGAAAACCGACCCGAACTTATGGCATGGCCGACTTGGCCACATGTCTCAAGCCGGACTTGATCGACTGATGTTGATCGGCTACATTCCGAAACTCCAGGCAAAGACGGACTTCTACAAGCATTGTCGATTGTCAATATGGGAAACAGACCCGAAGTCCACACTCTCTCCACTACGAGACGGTACGACAACCCCTAGAGCTCGTGCACACAAACATATGTGGGCCCATGCTAGAGCGATCACTAGGAGGCTCCCGATACTTCATCACATTCATAGATGACTGTACACAGAAATTTTGGGCATACTCCATCAAGTCCAAAGATGAAGCGCTCGAGGTCTTCACTTGATGGATATCTGAAGTGGAGAACCGGTCAGGACACAAAGTGAAGACACTCCGATCCAACAACGGAGGTGAGTACAGCTCCAGAGCCTTCAAACAATACCTGTCTGAAAAAGGAATCCGGCATCAAAAGACCGTTCCTTACACACCCATGCAGAATGGGGTGGCTGAATGGATCAACCGAACGATCCAGGAGAGGGTGACAGCAATGCTCTAGCAAGCCGGACTAAAGCTAGAATTCTGGGCCGAGGCATTGCAAATGACATTGTACCTGATAAATCTGGTGCCGTCAAGAGCAATCATGCTCGAAGTGCCATAAGCACTATGGTCAGGCAAACAACCGACCTACAATAGGCTCTGTATATTCGGATGCGAAGCCTACGCGTTCATCCCCAGGAACAAAAGGACGAAGTTGGCACCCCATGCAACAAAGGGCATATTTCTCGGTTATGGAACCGATGGGGACTTCGGCTACCGGCAATGGGACCCTAAGAACCGGAAATTGATCCAAAGTAGTGACGTAGTCTTCAATGAAGACTCTATCTTCACTCAACGGAACCAACATAAAACAGTTGGTAAGAAGGTATCCTTCAAAGATGACAGCACTGTCATAGAAGGACCGACCCAACAGGCCGAATCAGAGACTCGACAAATAGTCGAACTCCAACAAACTGCCAACTTCCTTGCCTACACCGAATCGGAAAAAAGTCCTAACGTCGAACTCAAAGATCAAGCAATCAAAGACACAGCCGAATCGACAAGAGTCGACAAAGGCAGAGTCACTAAGAGGCCAGTCAGAACCGAGTCGACAACAACCATAGGGGAGAACAACCAGACACAGCCGAAATCCCAAACCGAGGGCGGGACACCTAACAAGACTCCTGATACAATTGGTTCAACAAATACTAATATATGAACCGATCGAAGAATCCGAACCAGATCTTACGGAACCTAGGAGATCTAGACGAGCTCGAAGGCAAACAGAGTTTTATCAACCGAGCCTCAACTATGTCCACTACACAGATGTAGGCGAACCACGCACATATGACGAAGCTATGGCCGCATCGGACACCGAAACATAGTCGTAGGCCATGAAATCTGAAATGGACTCGATTCATCAGAATCAAACATGGGAGTTGGTCGAACAACCAGCAGGAAGAAAGTCGCTACCTTGTAAATGGGTGTTCCGATACAATTATGTATCCGACTTAGAGAAACCCAAGTACAAAGCTTGTCTTGTCGCGAAAGGATTCAAACAGGAATACGGGATCGACTACGACGAGATATTCTCACCAGTAGTCAAGATGACCACCGTCCGACTCCTAGTAGGAGTCGTGGCGACAGAAGATCTAGAGCTCGAGCAAATGGACGTAAAGATGGCATTCCTACACGAAGATCTGGAAGAAGACATATACATGTCTCAACCTGCAGGCTTCCCGGCGACGGGGGAGGACAGTCACCTCGTATGTCGACTAAAGAAAAGTCTATATGGCCTAAAACAAGCGCCGAGAATGTGGTACCAAAAGTTTGACTCCTACATACGACAGCTTGGATACAACAGATCAAACTCCGACCCATGCATGTATGTTCGGCAACTGGCCGACAAGTCAAGGATCTATCTGATCCTATACGTCGACGACATGCTAATTGCAGGGAGCAATCAAGCAGAGATCGGTAAGCTGAAGCAGAGTCTTCATGCAAACTTCGCGATGAAGGAACTCGGACAAGCCCAACACATATTGGGCATGAGGATAGAGCGAAATCGGACGAACAAAACTCTCCGACTCTCCCAGTCTGAATACATCCGCAAGGTGCTGAAGCACTTCTACATGGAGAACGCGAAGCCAGCACCAACACCGCTTCAGACGTCGATCATAGTATCAGAGAGAGACTCTCCTACAATGGACAAGGAGAGAGAGCTTAATGGAAAGATACCATATGCATCGGCAGTAGGAAGTATCATGTATACAATGGTGGCGATCCGACCCAACCTAGCCTATGTCGTAGGGGTGGTAAGCCGGTACATGTCAAACCTAGGAAAGAAGCACTAGGAGGCCGTCAAGCACATCCTTAGGTATCTAAGAGGAACCATGGATGCACAGCTGACTTTCGGACTGACAATCTCAGCCGAAATTGAAGGCTACACCGACTCCGACTATGCCATGAACACGGACAATCGGAAGTCGACATCAGGCTACATCTTCACCTATGGTGGCGGTGCGATATCATGGAGGTCGAAACTTCAAGAGTACACAACTCTGTCTACCATAGAAACCGAGTATATAGCAATGAAGGAAGCGATCTGGCTGCACTGATTGACTACCGACTTCAGAACTGCAAACCGAATAGACCGACCAACGCGGACTATCTATTCCGACTCACAAAGCGCAATACACCTCATCCACAATCCTTTCTATCATGCAAAGACAAAGCATATTGAGGTGCAGTATCATCATATCCAGGAGCTCGTGACCGAGAAGAAACTTGAAGTCCGGAAGATCGACACTGAGGTGAACATCATTGATTGCCTGACGAAGCCACTCCCAAACCAACGCTTCAAAATGCTAACGACGAAGATGGGACTATGACAAGCGACCGAGCAGAAGAAAGCCGAATGAGGACCAGAAGATAAGAGTTGACCGACACTCATACTATACCTCCGCCGATTCGGCTGCTTGCCGACAGACTTGTAACATAAGATCTAGTTAAATTTGTAATCTAGGTTTATGGGGTAGATAACCCCAAGCACTTGTACATGCAAGAAAGAGTTGTCCTTTTACGAGGGAGTTTGTTGGCATTAAAGGCTGACTCCTTCCAAATTGTATCCGTCCGAATGTGAACTCGTTAATAAGTTAGGGCTTAGTATATAAGCTAATACCTAACACTGTAATGAGCGATGACGAGCAAAGTATCGTATCTCTGAGAAAGAACGAAGTAATAAGAAGCTTTCCATTAAAGCTCCATTTGTGTGTAAGTCTCCATGCCTATTCTATTTTTTGTACGTGTTGTTTGCTATCCAGTACCGACTACAAATCCATTCTTGTTTTCACACATAACACTCGTACCCCACACAAAAGTGTGGTCAAATATTCGTCTCTTTATCAGAGGAGATATCTTGCCTTCATTTAAAACCCCTCTACTTTCACACTCCCCCACTACCCACTACGTGTACACATCACATTTATTCCTCACTAACTCCTTTGTGCATTTCAACACCCTTTAAATGTGCAGAATAGTGCTCAGCCACAACCAAGTCTCACTTACTTCAACAGAAGAAAATAGAAAATAGAAATAAGACGACACTAAGTATTAATGTGGAAAACCCTAATCGGGAAAAACCACGAGAGCCCACAAACTCCAACTGTCACTATGAGAGGAAGGGTACAATTAGAGACTCAGAGGCAACAACCTCGAGCTCTAGATTCACCAACCGGTGGTTACAATAGAGACCTTTCTATATTTCTCTCTCTCTCTCCCTCTCTATCTCTATATATGTACAACGATAATGATAACACTATAATAATGATCACAACAATAACAATATTTCCCTAGTTATATTTATACTTATATAACTTTGGGGCTATTTACAAATATGACCTCAACAGTCATGTCTGAACATATTTACTAATATGTTCCTATTTGCTGGTTCATACCGGATCCGGCGGGACTCCTTCCGGATCCATCCGATCCGACTCATCCGGATCCCATCTGGAGGGACTTGTTTCCCAACAAACTCCCCCTTCACTTCAGCATGGGATGTCTCGTCAATCTGATCCGTCTCCGACATACGTCCAGCTTGTCGACTGACAACACCTTGGTCAACATGTCCGGCCCATTCTCCTCCGTATGGATCTTTGTCAACAAGAACTCTTTATCTTCTACCTTCTCTTGGAGCCAGTGATATCTCCTCTGGATGTGCTTGGTCTGAGAGTGGTATGCAACGTTCTTCGTGAGGTGGATGACACTTTGACTATCATAGTAGAGCTGGAATTCCTCCTGCCGGATCCCTAACTCTCCGATGAAGTCCTTGATTCAGATTACCTCTTTGCCGGCTTCCACAACTACCATATACTCTGCTTCCATTGTCGACAATGCAACGGACTTCTACAGCCTTGACTACCACGATACAACTCCCCCTACATAAGTCATGACATATTTGGATGTAGATCAGTTGGTATTCGCATTAGCCGACATATCCGAATTTGTAAATCCTTTAAGTTGAGGTTTTCCGGAGCCGAATCGGAGGCACATACTCGAGGTGTCTTTCAAGTACCGGAGTATCCACTTGACCACTGGTCTTCCTAGATTGCTCATGAACTGGCTGACCACTCCTATTGCATATCTAATATCTGGCCGAGCATACACCATTGCGTACATCAAGTAGAGGCATATGGTATCTTCATCATCTCCGACTTCTCTGCCTTTGTCTTCGGGCTCTGCTTTCCGAACTGTTTGCAAATTGCCTGGAAGTGTTGACCCAACCGGCTTAGCATCCGACATGCTAAACCGTTGAAGCACCTTTGTCACATACTTCTCCTGTGACAGCCACAATAGCTTCTCCGTATGGTCCCCGACTATTTGCATCCCCAATATCTGTCTTGCCGGACCCAGATCTTTCATTAAGAAGGTCCAGTTCAAGGCCTTCTTCAGATTTCCGATTTTGATCCGATCCGATCCGACGATCAGCATGTCATCCCAAAACTTATATATGTAATAGGGTTTTAGTGATGCAAAAACACATCACTATGGAAGTCACTAATTGCATCATTTACATATTGTTGTTGTGCAACATTAGCTACACAATTATAAGTCAATATGTGATGCACCAAAGAAATATTTTTTTAATTGTGTTTTATTTTAAATTTTCGGGAAAAAATTTTAAACTTTTTTCTAAATAATTTGCAAAAATATTGTTTTTAAATGGTGTTTGTCCTTATGTAGCTTTGTTTGTTTGCATGTTTGTATGTGTGTGTGCTTGTTTGATAAGTAAAAAGTCATGTTTATTATGTATAAACTCGTCACGTTCACTACTATTATGAGTTTCTATAAGTTTCTTGAAGTTTACCACAGGCCACATTAACATAATGGCACAATGAAGGCATCACATCTCTATGATCTTTTTATTATGCTATGAAGAAATCAGCCCATCAAATTACCTTGTCATTGAATTGTCTCCCTCATTTTAGATTCTTTCTAAGCTTCTTCTTGTTGTGTCCTTAGCTCACATATTCAGAAACCTATATGTGTAACTCAAAAAAATGATATAGAATAGAGTTAGATATTTGTCCTTTCCATGGAGTTGTAGAAACATCTGACAAAGAGGACAACACTTACGTAGCTTTTGTATCAACATCTTTTACAAAATCAATATTTGTATCACAATCTAGAATCACTCCAAGTACTTGTGATTAGAGCTCAAATACCTTACAAAAGTAAACGAATAGTGAATAGGCACAAATAAACAATACACATAGACCAAAAGAGTGGGTTGGGTATGTGGAGAAAAAGGGGAGAAGTGGAGGTTGGGCAAGAGCAAAGCATATGAGCAAAAGTGTCATGACCAAATAGAGGAGTACACCAAATCAAAAAGTTCGAATAGGGCATGTTGAAGACAAGAGTAGGTAAGAGCATAGATGACCATAACAAGGAGAAACCCACATTATTCTCTAGGGTAGGGAGGAGCAAACCAAAGCAAAGCAAATGCAACCCAAGCAAGAGTAGAGGGCATTGCAAGGTTGGTAGGAGCAAAGCATGTTGCAACCCAAGATGGGCACAGGCAAACCAAGCCAAAAGTGTAAGAAAGGAATAAGATACTTGTGAGGGTGGGAAACTATGAGAAAAGCATGAAAGGAAATCATGTGAGCAAGAACTAGAAGGAAGTGTAGGATCAAAAATCAAGTTGGAGAAATGGGAGAAGAGTAAGAGCAAGAGAAGAATAGTGAATTCTACAAGGGTGGATGATGATGAGGAAGGGATTGAGATGCTAGCCCAATCATAAGATGATGATGTGGAACAAGCAAGAGTGTTGAGACAGACAAAGATGTGCCTACAAACAAAGAAATAATTGATTAGTCCTATTGTTGGCATTGATCTACTTGAGGTCAATTGATAGGGTAAACCCCCTTTTGTACATAATGGGTATATAATCCTTGAAATATAGGATATAGAATGCATGAGTGACCATGCCAGCTCTACAAACTCATAAGATACTTTACAGTAAATGATTATTAGCTGAACATTAAAATCATGCACTTTTTTTTGGATCTACAAAAATTGAAATCTTCATGCCACGCCATGGAACATTCATTACATATTTACACTAAGGAATCTCCTCATGGAACATAGTAAAGTAGTAAACAAATCCATGTCAATGCATTCTTCATGCTTAAAACCTTGTCAATACCATTGACTACAAGTTGATATTAAAACACTTCCCCCATGGTTTACCAATTTCGAAGTTTAACATCATCCATACATATGCCTTTAATGTAGCAAACATCATTTTGAATTACCTTTCTTGAAAGTGTTTCCCATGTCTTCATCCTTTATAAAACACCAATCTTCCTTGGGTTTCTCACTAATATCACAAAGAATTAATCTCCTCAACATGATTCTCAGTACATATCATGATTCTAATCCCATGAAGAGTACATCATCACTAGTTACGTTTCTCACACAATTTAGTGATCATCCCCATCGAGAAACTATGCTCGAATGTGCTCGTAATATGTCTTTACCTTTAATCATCTCCATAATGAAACTCTATTGGAGTGTACTTGTAATATGTCTTTAGCTCATGGAACACAACAATATTGATCACCTATAGACACAAGTAGAATGCATACCTTTTCCTTTGAGATTGCTTCATATGGACACTCTACATTCAATATATGATTCAAAGCAATGGTGCCACTTCTCGTTGACTAAATACATGTATGAAGTAGGTAATCTTGATCTTATATTCACAATACTCATGTATGCACTAAAGTCTTCTCTCATTTGGTACTCTTGAATGTCCATGATGAGCCACTTTGGAAAACTCCCACACCAAAAGCATGAAGATACTATCTTATGCATGTGTACTATTACATCTAAATTTGTATCCAATGTATCACATAAAATTTTGGTTTCCATGGGTTCAAAAAAGTTTATAATATAGTTCAAAATATGTATTTTTTGTGCTTTTTGTCTTTGTTGCTTCATTGTTAAGCATATTTTAAAAACATTTTTACATAGTCATGAATAAAATTGACATTTCTTATAGAAATAGGAAGCTGAAATTTGCAAAACCAAGACCTATTCTGAAAAGGTATTGTATAGTGTATACTTCAAGGGAGATTCACAAAGCACGAAAACCATTATTCTCAACAAAGTATATCAATATATGTAAATAATCATTTTAGGTCCAAAAGGAAAGTTGAAACACTTGATTGCCCATGAGAACTTGGAATGTGATTTTCTATCCCATGATTCTCTCTTACTTCAAAAGAAAAGAGGAAATGCAAGCAATCAATGAATTGTATGTAACTAGATCCCAACAACTTAATTCTATTTTTCTTACAATTTTAAATTGTCATAACTTCAAATATTTCCAAATCACCACTTTATAATGCAAACTTGTTGGAGTACAATCTACATTTTAAAAGACCATGATTATAACATCAAAAAAGATGTTTTAAAACCAAATCATCTATGAGGGAAGGATCTTTTACAATCCTATCAAATCTAAACTTCACGCATAGTAGCACGACACATGAACACAACCAAGTTAAAACTAGCCTCTTGTATCAACTATAGAAGGGGGTGAATGCACGCGCCTTAGCCTTGATTGATGGCAAAATCTTGATCCATCAACATTCACACCACAAAAGACACTAGACTTCAATAGAGACGCCATCTAATACATAAAATGGTCTTATGCATTGGTAATGATGATAGAGGCATCACCCAATATATTATGCAATTTTGAAATTGGGCTAGTGCACAATATAAGCATACTACTACTCTTCACAAACATGCACATTATTTTCATTAACTACATGCTAGCCCGTCAACATTTTTGTAGTTGGTTGTATTCATTACTCCAAGAGAGTGAGATCGTGTAACATCCTAGTTGACAAATATCATTGCTATAATTGTCTCTAAACAATGGATTGGAATGGAGGGGTATAATAATACAAAAAATGCAACAGCTAACTACTACACAAGTTGCACACATTTTCCCACTATAGGGTATAATTCCACTAAGTTGGATATGATCTTACTCTGGAGGAGATTCGCAACATTCGAAGAAAAACTAGGTTTAGCGTATGTTGCACATTTCACAAGATTTGAAAATAGTCTTTCTTTAATCTCGAGAAAATTATTGCTAATCAGACGGATCACGAGCAATCGAGGTGTCGTCTTTCATCTTTCCTCCTAGCAAAAAGAATTTACTCTTAGAACCTTTCTTTCCTAGCTCAAAAAATTTACTCTTAGAAGCTTTCTTTCCTAGCACAAAAAATTTACTCTTAGAAGTTTTCTTTGGTAGCGTTGGTAATGTTGTTGGGGGAGTTGCGAGCAAAAACACAAGGCATAGTGGGTGGGTGGTGCGCTTTCACACACGGGGAAATGTTCATATAATTTGCACCTTTGCTTGAGGTACAAGGTAAAAGAAAATGAGTAAAGAAAAAGAAACAAAGAGAAAAATGTTGATTCTATAACCTTCTTTTCAAAGGAATGGGCAAACCAACTCCTCTCAAAAAAAACTGAAATGTCTTAATGCAAGGAACTAATGTTTACAAAAAAACAGAGCATTTCTTTATCTAATTCCTTTTGCATTATATAGCCCACTCTTTACCATGGCAACCAAGTTTGAGCAAGAATTTTGTTTGCAGCT
This sequence comes from Azolla caroliniana, assembly GCF_043228905.1. Taxonomy (NCBI): domain Eukaryota; kingdom Viridiplantae; phylum Streptophyta; class Polypodiopsida; order Salviniales; family Salviniaceae; genus Azolla; species Azolla caroliniana. The sequence goes on along the minus strand of NW_028230447.1, from coordinate 20,553,268 downwards.
AAATGAGCCCCTGCTCCAAATAGAGCCTTATAATGGTAGTAGTAGTAGTAGCATTAGTAGTAGTAGTAGTTGTTGTGATAGTAGTAGTAGTGTAGGAAAGATTAAACAAGCCTCAGATTTAGCTGTAGTTGAGGATTCTATTGATGTTGATTATAATAAGAGTATGGCATTTGTCACTAAGATTGATTGTTGGCCCAAAACTAGGTCCACTGATCAAACTTTGGATCAGCTCATTTCAACTCAATATCGGTCCATTGGAGGATGGAAAGCCGCCATGTTCTTGCTCGGTACACATACATAAATGTTCTATAGATACAAGCATCCAAACATGAATGCATACATCTACAGATACATATTATATAAGTACTACATGCATGCAATTTCCTTCCAAAGCTTGTAATGTTGATATGTTGTTGAAATCCAGTCATGCCACTGCTAGACACGTGATGTCGGGAAAAGTCCAAACTGTGGGTTGGATTGATGTGACAATGCATTGGTATTATTGCTTTGGATTGATATAATGATGTATTGGTATCGTGCTTTGGAATGATGTAATGATACATTGGTATAATGCTTTGGATTGATGTGGCAATGTGTTGGTATTTTATTTGGATTGAGGTCACAAGATAACATGTCACAGCTTTATAATGTAGGTGCACATTCTCTTCAATCGTTGGCCGTCTCGGGTTGCACTGTGAACTTGGTGATCTTCTTGTTGGACATGATGGATGAGGACAATGCATCCGCCTCCAATATTGTGACCAATTGGATAGGCACTTCTTTCCTCATGTCCGTGATTGGTGCTTCCATCGGAGACTCTTCCGTGGGTCATATGTGGGCTTCCGTGGTCTACCATATACTATTTGTTATGGTAAGTTGTAATAATATATTGTGTGCTCTCATATATCTTAGACATTTAGATGGCGCTATATGATTTCCACATCATCGAAGATTAGAATGTAATATTCTCTTTAAGTAATCCATCCATGATCTTTTTGTTACCATGTATGACATTCTAATGGCCAATTCCACGGGAAATACAAGAGCTTCGTACAAAGTTTGATGAAAAGTGCATCGGAAACCTCCATTTTACGGCGAAAATTTGGTCCTAAATTTCACTACGAAATTTGCATTGTTTGATGCGAGCTTCCTCTATATTGAGATTTTGAAACCCATGAATTTGTTGCTTACAAATCATTTCTCCAGGGCTTAATGGCATTCGCTCTTTTGGGGAGCATTATAGCCAATGAGCAAAGCACACAAACATCGCCAACTTCTTATCAATTTGTGGCCTTCTACGTAGCTCTTTACGCAATGGGGATCGGATCGGCATCATCTACTCCGAACATAGTCTCGCTCGGAGCCGGACAATTTGATTCCTTGAGCCACAAATCAGTGTTTGTGACCCTCTACATCGCATCAACCAATGTTGGGTTGTTACTAGCCACAACTTGTGTTTCCTATGTACAAAACCAAGGCAGATGGGCAATGGGGTTCGGAATGTCAGCAGTGTCAGGACTCCTTAGCCTCTTGTTGGTGCTTTTCGCCATACCGAGGATCCGGGATTCAAGAACCAATGGTGTAAATCCTCTCGCGAGGATTTTCCATGTGGTGATAAACATAACTTTTTGTGAAAGGTTTGGTTTACATGACTCCACCCTTGAAGATGTTAAGGAAGTGAAGAGTGTGGTGAGACTAATACCCTTTTGGGTATGTGGTGTATTGGTGTGCTCGGTGACTGCCCAAAAGAGTACATTCTTTGTGCTTCAAGGCACCACTATGGACAATAAAATAGGTTTCGTGTTTAAACTGCCTTCATCGTCCATGGGGCTATTTAGTTTTATCTCCGTAGTAGTGGGGGCACCATGTTATTCATGGGTCATTGCACCATTCATTAGGAAGACAAGAAAAAAGGATTTATCACCTATTGAAAGAATGGGAATAGGCCTCTTGATGGCTATAAGTGCATTCCTTGTCGCGGCCATTGTTGAGTCTCAAAGGCTAAGGATAGCCCACATGAGAAGTGTTAAATATGTAGGTTTAAAAGTTGTCGATGTTGATGATGATGTGGTCCCTATGAGCATTTTTTGGTTAGTGCCACAATATGTATTGGAAGGGTTGACTAATGTTTTCTTTGCCTGTGGGAACTTGGATTTTAACTACACTTACTCACCAGTTAGTATGCGAAGCCTTGCCACGGCGATATTCCTTTCAGGTATGGCTCTAGGGAATTTCGGGAGCACCTTCATTGTCCAAGTTGTCACCTCTATCACGAGTTGGATATCCGATGATTTGAACTCCAGTCACCTTGATTACTTCTATTGGCTCCTCGATGGCATTCTCTTGCTCACTTTTGCCCTCTTTGTCATGTTTTCCAAATGGCATCATACATCACTTGCACCCATGGAATTAAGATGATTAAGAGGTTCTATATATCAACGAATGTGATTTTTTGATGCATCCGTTGATATTGCATTAGAACAACTCACATACATTACTCACAAGGCTTGTGTATTTTCTATGATTTTGCCTTCTAGATCCCATGTGTCCATCAAGCTATGAGAACAAACTCAAATGCCCCATTGTTCTATTACTCAAGAGGTGGAAGCATTAAGGATTGATTAAAAAAAGGCATACTTATTATAATGGTTATGACTAACTCACATGGAGTATGAGGTCAATCTTAATAATATAATCGTGAGCAAGGAGTATTTGTTATGGTCGAGTAATCTTGGCTATTGACATAAAAAACCTCTAGTTTGACCTTGCACATAAATGAATAGGTTGAAGGACTTTGGTATTCATGAGACAAAACGATAAAATGTTAGCATTCGGCAGCATGGATTGCACATAATGAAGTCCCTTTGAGCCTTCGTTATTTATCTTCCTTGAAATAGTAAATGTAACAATTCTCATTCCAAATAACAATACACATCTACTTGCACATTTTGCTTTTCAAAGAAAATGCCATACATTCGATGGCTAAATCAAACAAAACTTTAGGGTCACGATAACCACAGTTAGATGCATGCTAACGCATGCAATTTTAAGTCATTGATCTCTTAATGTCATGTGACAACACATTGTAAAATTTAACAATAAATTTTAATTGATTGATCTCACACGTGAATCTTAATTCTACAACTATTAACATATCTTAACATGAATAGCAACATATGTTCTCTATTATTACATAGTACACTCAATATGCTCCCAAAGGTAATACCTCTTGCATATACATATATCCTGCAAATAGATTTATGCATTCCTAACCATTAAATCATCATTGAGCAATCTAGTTCCACCATATTATGGAAATAGACAAGCAAATTATTGTTAAAGATTTGACAGTTATTGACAAGCAAATTCATTTGAGAAGAAAAGAAATTTAGCAAAGTAATATTTATGGAATAAGGGGGAAAGATGTTGCAAACTTTGATTTGGGCATTTGGAAGGAAGAACTTTCTTAGAAACAATCTTGTTAGGAGAGGGATGAGTTGTTAATGACATGCAAAATGAGAACTTCTTCCTCTTTGTTGGAGTGACATTGTTGTTAACAATCGGCGAAGGTTCAATTCGGTTTGAGATTGTCAAAACCGAACCATTTAAAGAAATTCAAACCATTAAAACTGTGGTTTTGTGGTTCAGTTCGGTTTTCAACTTAGGTCAAAATTCAAATTTAAAATTAGAAAATATTTCATTATTTTAAATTTTAAAATTTCAAAATTTTAAAGATTTTCTTAAAATGTGAGAATCAGGCTTGAAAATGAAAAGATTGTTTAAAAAATATTTACAAATTTAAAAAAAATAAAAAACCATTAAACTGTATAAACCGCGGTTTCTAATTGTTGAAACTAAACTGAACCATTAAAAAAAACCTAAACTTGAACCAAACCGTTTAAACCGTTAAGTTGTTAAGCCGTAGTTCGGTTCGGTTCAAACCGAACTGTTACGGACTGTTAATTGTTGTTGAGAGTAAGATTTTGTGTGGTGAAGATTACATGTTTTCTATGAATCTCGGTTGAGGTGATTCTTGTGCCATTACCTAAGCCTTTTGAAGATACCTATTCGCATCGACAATGTGTTAAAGAGCTTGAATTTATGGGTTATTTTTTAGACTCCAAACTTGTTTTTCATGTGATCAAAGGACACTCGTAAAACATATTATTGATCAAACAAAGTTAACCCATCATTTCCTTGTCCATAATTTTGATGGATAAGAATTCTCCTCTCTCTATAAAATGCAAGGACTTGCAAAAGTATGTTGAGGTAATGTGCAAAACGTTTTTGATATGTGCTCAAGAATGAAGCAAGATGAGTCGTGGTTCTTGGCTAGCTTGAGAAAGCCAATAATTGAACCATATTTAGGTTTCTATAAAGGACACTCATGAAAAATATTATTGAGCTAACAACACTAAACCCTCATTTCGTTGTGTCTAATTTTGATGGATAAGAATTTTCCTTGTATGTAAAATGCAAGGACTTGCAAAGGATGTTGGGGTAATGCACAAAACTTGTTTGATATGTGCTTGTATGAAGCAAGGCTAGTAGTTGATAATATGTTTGGTTCTTGACTAGCTTGAGGAAGCCAATAAATGAACCATATTTAGGTTCATTCAAACTCTAATGTTTTGACAAAATGATGATCTTGGCTTTTTCACCATATAAGTGAAAAATAGATTGAATAACCCATCCTATATAGAGTGCATGATAATTGCTTGACTCCATATGCCACTTGGGAACATCCCAATTACCCTTTCTAGTAACCTTAGTTGCACTCTCCAATCATTGAATAAAGAAATTAAGTAAAGGAGGATGAATTAACCGTAGGACTACTTAAATATCACAAATTATTGAGACAAAGAAAATTCTTCACATCTCACATATAATTGAAAAAAATGCAATTATATAATGATATAATTGCTCGAATAGCACATCTCAATGCTCTTTCAAGAGGTTATTGAGAACAAAATATGTTAACAAAATTATTCTATGAGGAGAATGCAAAAGCACAAACACGAGGAGTTGAACCATGCAATTTATGTTTACAATATAAATTTTGATTTTTGTTGATCCCCGAATAACTTGTATTTATTTAGGCCTCCATTACTTAGGTCTAAAAAATGAAGTCTACCATTACATTAAATTGTTGGGCACATTGATGATGTAAGAATTTTTTTATTTTTTATTTAGAAAACATATATCCTTCCATTAGTTTTAAACAGCATATCAGCTACAAAATACAAAATGATGGAAAGGAAGTGATTATCCTTCCCCGACACATCTTGTGTAAGACATTGGCTAGCCATGAATCGTTCATTTGATAGACTTGATTTAGCACTTCCTCAATAGTTGAAACATACCATGATTTTGCATATGCTCAAAGCAAATAAATCTTCCACATCATGTTCATATTCAACATATCTAGATACCACCTTTGGGTCATCTAATCCTTGACAAACTTTACATGCATCCAATACACCATCACATTTACAAGGACCAAGCATCCTCTATTTTACATATTCAACGTAAAACTCAAGGAAAGCATTATGGTATAGAGGTCACTTTGTATGCCTCGATCCATGATTTCAGCATGTATGAACATGCCTTCCTGTAAAGCCATGTGATTGACACCCTCCTTGAGGGATCTCAGCCCATTGAATAGTTTACTTCCACATGTTGCATACATATCAATAGTGCTTCTACTGAGCATATCCAAGTTGATACCTAGCTTAGCGATGGCAATATGGATTTCCTTTCCTTTCTTTTAAATCAGATGTATTCGACCATGAAAATCACATGTTGAACGCAATATTTGAAGAACAATGACTCCATCCATCACATAAGAAGAAATAGAATTTTCCGAATGCATACGTAAGACCATCCTCCCCCCACCTGTTCAATGACTCCATCCCTCCCATAAGAAGAAATGGAATTCTGCATACACATCATTTAGCATATTAGTGATTACAAGATAATATTCCAAACCCTATTTTCAGATTTCACTTCTTATCCTTTTTCTACTGCTTGAAGGGCAAAATTCCAGATGCCATGTTGTCATTGTTTCTTTTGATATAAAACAACCCTAAGTTCATTCAAGATTCTGCTTTGACAATGTCTTTGAGGTCTATGGCAAGCCAAAGGTAATGACTTGATGCACGCCATAAGTAGCAATGCAATATTTACAAATTCTTGGGCCGATGCATACCACACAAACTTGTCTTCAGATCTATCACCTCTGCATAGCCCTATAGCTTTTAAGATGTTAAAAAGTTGCCAAGTGAAGAGCTCATGAATCAGATCTATCCTTACAAGATGAACTGATGTGTAAAAAACTTTCATACAGCTTATGTGACGCACGAATTCAATAAACTTTGCCTCAATTGCATATTGTCCACTCAATATCTTCAATTTATGGTTGTACCTTGTCATATGCTTTAATTTCAGAAACATTTCCCGCCCTTTGATCGACTTGATAGGTATCACAATTGTGCTCTACTAATGCTTCAAATGAAGTCACTTCTCCATGGTGGTTTAAGAAATCAAGGACTTTCTCACCAGGAATATTTATAATACCGATCATTTATAGATGATGTAAGAAAATTTATTAAGAGTGAGCTGACTTAGGGTTACCATTATTTAGGAAAATTCACACTCCCCTCTCCCCCCCTTTCCACACACACACACATTTTACTTGATGATGTGTTTTGTTATTGTTGTTGGTGTGTTACCCATAGTTAGCCCATTATGGCCCAATTCACTTAATACTTGTCCTCTACATTGGTGGTTAGGTAGCCCTAGTATCCATGTCTGATTTAGATCATAAGATCAAGAGACCTTATTTCGACTTTTGACCTCGACGAAATTGTCTGTGACCTCTTCTTAAGTAGGGTTGTACCTAAAGATATTACTAGCACCACAACATGATTGACCTCTTTCGGAACATGATTGACCTCTTTTTGGGCATAGAGATGTTAAAAAATTGTAGATCCTACTTTGCCTCTTTTTTGGCCGAGAATATTGACGTAGTTTGCATTTTAGCACAATCCAATGAAGTATTGCCCTAAGGTATTTAATTTACCTCTTTTTGAGTACGAATGAGTCTTAAGACATTCATATGATGAAATGTTCATCAAATCCATATTGGTTTTGTTTAGGAAGGATTGTACTAGGACTAGGAAATTTATCAACTCAAGCCTAAACTGAGCTGTTTAACCATTGTTAAACGGCTTGATTGTTTGACGGTTTAGTTTGGCTTGGTTTAGGCTTGAACTTTCTTAACCTGTTTGACATTGGTTCAATTTGGCTTGAGCCCTACTTAAACGCTCAAACTAGTTAAGCTAGTTAAGCCACACACACACACACACACACACACACACACACACATATATATATAGGTAGAGATATGAGAGAGAGAGAGAGAGAGGTAACATGTGCATACATTATCCCAAAAACTCAAAGAGAGGGAAAGAAAAATATAATTTTAAGACACAAAGAAATCACTAAATGGTTTAGCCTTGACCGGTATGGGCTCAACCGGTTTAGGGTTCAATACGGTTCAAGTTTGAACTCCTCTGAACTAATTAAGGCTTGATCGGTTTGGCTTGGACAATGCTAACTCGGTTAAGCCAAAACTAAACCATTGTCGATTCCTAGACAATACCGTGATAGACTAACTATTAAGTGCTAGCAAAATGAGTGGTTCCCTATTCCAACGGATTTGATTGAGATATAACAATAGAAGCAAATATTGTACCATCACTTAAGATATTAAATATCAAGCAATTCTAAGGACCATGACTTTAGGTGTTAAGTTTATTAAATATTAAATATCCCAAGCTTACTAATGCACCCAATATTCACACATAGTTCGAAGTTGTCGTTGTTTCAAACAATTTTTTTCAATGTAGACACGCACGTAAACTAGACAATTAACAATCACAATGGAAAATACACAATACAAATCAAAAGACTGACTAAATATCATGGCACACATACATCCCAAGCTTGGAAAATCTTGAAAAAATGATGACTTGACTCAAGTGGGTAAGGAGAAAGTAAGAAAAATAGGAGGATTGATAAGGATTAAGTGGGATAAGTAACGTGAAATATCTTAAGAATCTAAGATATTAAAAAGTGAAGGAAATATCATTAGCTTAATTGGTCAAAGCAATTGATGGTCAAAACAAGGTTTGTAAAGTTGAAATCTTGTTTCCACGAAAACACTACATTTTACTTTTGGAGGCCACATAAAGAATTGACCAGATACATTGAGCAAAGTGTCGTGTCTAAATAATAAAAAAGAATAGTGTCATAAGGGGTGGGGAGGAGGAACCGTCAAACTCCTATAAACGAAAACATAAGGTTTAGGGTTTTCTCAAGGTGCCTTCTTCTATGGTGTTTTTGTGAGTTTCTTGCTTTTTTATGAACTTTTGACATTGACTAGCTCAAGAAATTTAGGATTAGAAATAGGAAAGCTTTTACTTCATATGCATGTGGTCAAGAATCTTTTTTGAGGTTTTTGGGTTAGAAGAGATCAATTGGATGAGACGTGATTGAAATTTTGATCCCACCATCAAACTAATCTTCAATCAATTTGTTTAACTGTAGATTCCATCGAACTTATAAACATAGATTCTATAACCATCTATTAATCATCTTTGTTTAATAAATTATTCTATTAGAGTTGCCTAAGTTGGTGATTTTTGTTGCTTATAATTTATTGTGTGAGTTTACTAGCTCATGGAACCCCGCTGATGCACTTACAAGTAGTTTGCAAGTGATGTGCTTGGGCAAATTGGAGTGAGGGTAAGCCCTAGGGTTGTTCAAAGCAAAACTTGTTGGGGAAACTACCCATTAAATGATGGTTTATAACCTACAAACCAACAAGAGTTATTGGGATTTAATGAGGGGAATGGGATTCAAACTTATATCTCTAAATTGAACCAACCACAACTAAATGACAAGAATCTACATTTGAGGGGCTGCTACTTGGACCTTGGAATGAGTGACCCGCATGAGTAGATGCCACTTCTCCAAACTATTAGAATGAGTCATTCGGGTCACGTCATAGCCAACTAGAGCTACAAAGAATCTCGTTTTGTAGCTAGAGTTACGATTCTAGCTACAAGCCTTGGAAGTAACTCTCTTTGTGATTGATATCTACAAAGACAGAAACCCTAAACCCTCATGACAACCAATCAGGAAGAGAAGAGAGGAGAAGACAATGGGCCAACAACATTGGGTGATGTTTGTTGTTATTGTGTGTGATAAAATTTTCCTTTGTCATCATGCATCAATATACCAACCTTGACGATGAAACCGCCCCTACCGAAACTGGGTACAATTATCACACCTTTTCTTTTTACCCTATTTACTTGCAAGTTGCCATGATAGAAGTCCCTAAGAGTTTGAAGTACCGAAGATTATCTTTTCTTCTTCTAGAACTTTCCTCCCTCTCTTTCACTTTACACTTTCATGCCATTCCTCCTCTTATCCCTTTTCCAGAAGTAAATGTCTCCAAAATTTATCTCAATGCGTTCACATTTACTTTTATGCCTACACATACACTTGCATATACAAATACACGCCCACATATATCCATGAAAACACATACATCCACATACATATATTATATATATATAAGTACATTCTGATTCAAATATATGAGCAGACATATAACACAAACATAATCTTGTATATCCGATATGTTTTCATTACACGAAACAATCTTACACACAAAATACCACAAACAAGTGCACATTAATCCACAACTTTGCTCATCCCGCTCCCATAACTTCCATGTCCAACTACGAAAAGAAACATTACAAAAACCCATCTTCCCTAGTTCGAGAAGCTAGTGGTCCCATTGGAGCTTTCCCAACCTTTTTCGCAGATTTTCGCAGTACCACACATGCACAAGAGGTAGGTAGACTATCCAACATACACATGGACACGGTTGATATCCATTCAAGTGACAACAGACACACATAGAGACACCTCGACCTAACATACACACATATGCTCGAACGCATCGACACATACAAACATACTTAGTCTAGCATATACATGCATAATGATGATCAACATGTGAGACAAGTCATTACATTGAAACACATACATACATACATACATACATACATACATACATACATACATACATACATACACATACATACATACATACATACATACATACATACACATACATACATACATACATACATACATACATACATACATACATACATACATACATACAAACACATACATACATAAATACATACATACATACATACATACATACATACATACATACATACATACATACATACATACATACATACACACTGATACACTTAGTCAAAATGTGATATTGATAGGTATCCACACACGCGAGATTTGATAATATGAAAGACAAAACCATATCTACATTCTTTTACAACCAATTTTGGAACAAATTTCATATGGACAAAAATATTGACAAGTACTTTTTCCTGCTATAATGAAAGAATGAGAAATGTATAAAGCTCAATGACGATCCACATATAAACAAAACGAAGCAAAAATATGAAGAGTAATAACCCTAACCCTAACCCTAACCCTAGAATGAGAAAAGTATAAAGCTCAATGATGATCTACAATTAAGCAAAACGAAGCAAAAATATGAAGAGTAATAACCCTAAACCTAACCCTAGAATGAGAAAAGTATAAAGCTCAATGATGATCTACAATTAAGCAAAACGAAGGAAAAATATGAAGAGTAATAACCCTAACCCTAACCCTAACCCTAACCTTAGAAGTAGAAAAGTATAAAGCTCAATGATGATCCACAATTAAACAAAAGGAAGCAAAAATATGAAGAATAATAACCCTAACCCTAACCCTTACCCTAACCCTAACCCTAGCCCTAGCCCTAACCCTAACCCTAACCATAAGGATGATCTTCATAATAAATCTATTACCAGCTACTGGAATAGATTCATATGGCACGGTGGCTCCACGTTTGATGCATGGCTCAATGCAGGATCGGCTCAAGTAAATTTCCCATGAATCGATCCAACGATCAATAGAATTTCATGGTTAATGATGGACTGATTTGATTTGATCTGATTAGGTTGGGCAAGTAATACTGTCAATGCCGACATCTTATGCGCAGATGGGGTTTCGAGCGGGCGTCTTTTTCCATCTCCTTTATGCCTGTGTAGGCATGTGGACCTCTTACCTTCTCGCATGTCTGTACATGGAGTATCGATCTCGCAAAGAGAAGCAGGGCATCACATTCAACAAACACATCATTCAGGTGTAAATTTTTTATGCAGATTGGTGCACAATTAGTGGTATAAAATTCTTTAGGTTTCTATGTTAAATCCCTTTATAACAAGCATAAAAATTCCTGATTCAGCTTTGGAAGCTTAAATCATCAGTGAAAAAAATGCCCTAATCCTAACCTACAAATCCCCCAATTTTGGATTTGAGGAATCTGGTGATCTCTGACACCCCAAAAAAATTATCCCAATTGGAAAAAAAAATCTTTGGGCTCAATTTCGATTTACTACAGTTTTTGTCTGGCTAAAATTTTACTTCCGATTTCCTTAATCATCATCATTGCCTTAAATTGTATTGTTTATTAATCTTGGGGCTAACTAATTATGAATAATTATTGATGTTTTCGCCAGTATCACGAAGTGATGGGCGAGCTCGTCGGGCCATGGCTTCGTAATTTGTCTCTAATCTTTAATATCACAACAATGGCAGCCGTTGCTGTGGTTCAAATAATCGCTTGCGCAAGGTCCGATTCTATGATCATAAACAAGCTACTAATTAGCTGATTAATTAGACCCTAATAAATATTGATTCATCAAATTATTTCAATTCCTCGATAACTAATTGTAATATAAACGTGTGCTCAAGGTCGGATTCTATTATTTTAATTAGCTACTAATTAGTTGATTAGTTAGAACCTAATAAGCATTGATTCATCAAATTGTTTCAATTCCTCAATAACTAGTTATAATAAGATTCATGTGCGCAAGGTCGGATTCTACTATCGTAATTGGCCACTAATTAGTTGATTAAATTGACCCTAATAAGTATTGATTCATCAAATTATTTCAATTTCTCAATAACTAGTTCTAATAGTCACATGCACAATTTGGGATTCATAGAACCTAATAAGTATTGATTCATCAAATTGTTTCAATTCCTCAATAACTAGTTATAACACACATGTGCTCATGGTCGGATTCTATTATTGTAATTAGCCACTAATTAGTTGATTAATTAGACCCTAATAAGTATTGATTCATCAAATTATTCCAATTCCTCAATAACTATTTATAATAATCACATGCGCAAGGTCGGATTCTATGATCGCAATTAGCCAGCCACTAATTAGTTTATTCATTAGACTCCAATAAGTATAGATTCATCAAATTATTCCAATTCCTCAATAACTAGTTATTCTAAGTCAAGCACTCCTACATTGACTCTTGACTTGAAAAGTCACTCACTTTACTATGTTTGACTAAATGGAGAAAAGTTTATGGTTTCAAAATTTTACAAAAATAGGCTCCTAAACTCTCTATGCTTTACCATATTGTTTTGTTTTATATGCTTAGCCATAGGTCAAGCACTCCTACATTGACTCTTGACTTGAAAAGTCACGCACTTTACTATGTTTGACTAAATGGAGAAATGTTGATGATTTGAAAATTTTACAAAAATAGGCTCCTAAACTCCCTATGCTTTACCATATTGTTTTGTTTTATATTCTTAGCCATATATTTTGACCGATGCGATGTAGTGACGCCTACTATCTCAATTCGAGCCTCAACAAGAGATCATGGGCCCTCGTGTTTGGGGGTGTCTCAATGGTCACACTTTTCCTGCCCTCCTTCCACAACTTTAGGATCTGGTCCTTCGTTGGCATCTTGACTACCACTTACACCGCGTGGTTCATGCTCATCGCATCCCTCCTTCATGGCCAGGTATGAGCTCATTGCCCACAAGTAATATCCTACTACCTCGCTTGCTATAGCACTCACATTGCTCCTAAAACCCTGTTCACATTAATATTTTGGTAGGATGGTTTCAAGATCAGTATGTACATTAAAATGTCATGCTTCTCATGCAGAAAAAGATGTTCATATAGTTCACTAGATTATTTCGAGATACCTCATTCTGACTTTGGCATGTTCACATGCTCATATTAGTTAATGACATGCATTACATAAGAGCTCACACAACCTAAGAATTGGTCCGTTGCGAATGTTGTTGACTCAAACTGAGTAATATGCATATTGCACTCTTTTGATCTATTGTCAATGTGCATATGTAATAAATGAGGGTAAAGAGTGTTAGTTGAAAGTCCACTTCAAAACATATACCCTTGATAATATATCTTGAACTTCAAATGTCAAATAATTTCGTAATTTATAGATCATGATGTGATGTCTTTGTTACATGTATTCTGTTGTTGTGAAATATTTTCCAAAAATATTGCTTGGGGTCTCCCAAGTGAAAAGGCATAGAAGATAGATTTCATCTTTCAAATAGCTAATATTCGTTTTGGAGAACTTGTGTATGGATAGGATCCAGGTGTGAAACACTCTGCACCCCAATCATTACAATCATTCTTCACGGGAACTACAAACATACTCTTTGCCTTTGGGGGACATGCTATCACTATGTAGGTATAACTTTAAGATTGAGAAAATACTAAATGCTAGAAAATGAAATCCTTTATTGACATGAACTTGAATGTAATTGGATATTAGAGAAATCATGCACGCAATGTGGAGACCCCGTGCCTACAAGTATGTGTACGTTGCAGTTGTTATGTATGTCTTGACAATCACACTACCACATTCCGTAGCAGTATACTGGGCTTTCGGGGATGTCCTCATCACTCATTCAAATGCATTTTCGGTTTTCCAAAAGTCATTACCACGAGATATTGGCCTAACCTTCATGATTATACACCAGGTATTTTAATCCAATTAAGTTTCTCTATGTGAATAAGTACCTGTAATTTTAGTCGATGTTAAGTGATTCTCCAAGGGTGAAAAAGAACTAGTATATGTGTGTGTGTCTCAAAAGATCAAACATTCGTTTCAAAGGCACACAAAAAGATGCCCACAAGGTGTTGCATTCTTATATCATGTTTGCGTTTTATCATCAAAGAAGTATTGTTAGATCCTCGTGTGCGAAACATGTCTAAAAGACCCACGTACATATATGGAGATTCCACCTTGTGGCAAATTGTAATGTTTACCAACCCAAACACCTCTTTAATATGTATCCCAACATATATATCCTTTTATCTACCATGGATTATCTAAATAAATTTATTGCAAGGCCCTTGGAGGCATTAACTACATATTCCTACCGTAACAAACAATAGATGGTAATAGTAAAAAAACCATCATTGGTCATGTCTTGTCCACACCAAGATTTGATCTAATGAGGGGATGAATAATACACACATTCTTGTGGTATCACATAATTAATTATATAAAAAAGAAGGAGAAAGAAAGCATTCCATTCTATGATACCTTAGGGTGTGGCTTAAGAACTCTGAACAGAGGATTGAGAATTAGCTCAGGAGGAACTGAATAATGTTGTCCTTAGCTTGCTAGGCTCCAATGAAATAAAACTCTAATTGATACCCTAGAATGACATGGAACACAAGTAAAAAGATTGAAAAGATAGTTTTTGAAGAAATGGTTTGGAGGATGGGACACATTACACTTGCTTCATAGTGGATCAACAATTCCTTTGTGAATGATACCTCACTTATTGGAAAGGTATGAATGAAGGCTTACATTTCACAACATATGTTACATCAAACTACAAGACCATATTCTTCTCTAGGTTGGAAAATTGCATAGATTGATGAATGCTAGAGCTCATCCCTTTGTTCGTCGTTCACACCATCACACTTCTAAATGACTTGGCTCACACTCTTCAATGCGAGATGCGGTGTTGGGGCACATACCAAGAGATTCCCAAATGCATTATTTTTACGGAAGGTTCTTGAGTCTAGTATCACACTCTACTACAATACTCCATCTTCAATTAAATTCGAGTTTGCCTTCCCTACATTCTCAATTGGGAGCTATTCTATTAGAGTCATGATGCACAGTCATAATTGTAACATACATGAGTAAAAATCTTGAACATCAAGGGCTAAAAATACATAATATTTGAAAATGTTTTACTTTGATCACATCATATTTGAACTTTGGGGATTGGGGATTTCAAGTAAAATATAACTCTCATGTATCTTCAACTTTGTCTTTCACTGTTGCTATGAAGTCTTGTGATTCATTACTTTATACCCCTTTCATGTAATCATGCTTCCTATTGGAGTTTAGATTGATTCAAAGAATATCACATTTTCTTTATGTGGGTTAAGGGACTTTTACGAGATCATGACTTTAACGCTACATATTATGATAATAAAGTTATAAACTTCTTGTTAGTGTTATGGATCAATCATTCACTATTAAATACATGTTATTACATGCAGCATTCGTTAGGATATTTGTTATATTGTGCTCTTGGTATACAATCATAAAATCACCTATAATTGAATAAAAACTTGGTTGTAATAATTTGAATATGTGACATATATTGTCTTTGGTAGTAGGTACTATAGTATATGTAGTTGGTTTTCATGTGTTCCCTATACCAATTCACATAAATAAGTTATTATTTTTTGCTTGAATAAATCGAAAGATTTTTTATGTGAGAAAAGATTTATTGATAATTATGTTTTTAATTGATAAAAAGGTATGACAAAAACTTCAACTTCAATGTTTGAAAATGAACCTCAAGCTAACTTTAAATCCATGTAGGCAATTGCTTTTGGGCTCTATATTATGCCCCTAAATTTCATGTGGGAAAAAGTACTTGGAGTTCATGAAGGGCGTTACCTTCTTCGAGTTATTGCAAGAATTCCGATAGCTTGCCTTTTATGGTTTTTGGCACTTTTGATTCCTTTCTTTGGGCCTCTTAACTCACTCATCGGAGCCTTCATAATGAGCTTCTCGGTTTACATTATTCCATGTATTGCTTACCTTATAGTTTTCCAAAACCCGAAGTCACGTGAGGTATTATCACAACACTTCAAGTTATGGATGCAAAATATTTTTATACATGTTATGCCGTTTTTGAAGAAAATGATACAATTTGTGCAGGATGCTATTGAAAAACCTTGGAAATGGATGACATATTGGAATTTCATGGTCCCCTTTAACATATTGGTGATATGTGTGTTGTTCACATTGGGATTTGGTTTCGGAGGCTGGTCGAGCGTCCACACACTTATCAAACAACTTAAAACATTTGGTTTATTTGATAAATGCTACCAATGCTCATTGTAAATTAACTTGTCTACTCATTGGTCTTTTGGATACAATGTTTTAAACGAATCAAAACTAGATCTCACTAGAAAACCTTCAACTTAAATATCTAGTGATATGTGTGTTGTTCACATTAGGATTTGGTTTCAGAAGTTCTCCGAGCATCCACACAGTTATCAAACAACTTAAAACATTTGGATTATTTGATAAATATTGCCAATGTTCGTTATAAATTAACCTCCTAGTCATTGCCGATTAAATATTCAAACGAGGTCTTTTGGAAGGTATTTTTTTCCCGAGAAAAAGCTACTTCCCATAAGTTAGGTGAATCACATACATAGATCAGGCTATGCACACTCTAAGTATCTATAGATACTCTACTATTTATAAGTCGTTTTCATATATATTTGGCATCATTGTGTGACACCTTAGATATAAAAGGGGGAAATCGTTGTCCACATAACACAAACGACTACGTGACAAAACCTGTTATTTTTCAACAAGTATCAAAACACATTTAACCAAGTATCAAAACACAACTAGCAAGCTTCTCAACGCAACTAGACAGTGATACTCTTTATGTGTAGTGACACATTTATCTTTCCCAAACTCGTGAATGTTGACAATAATATTGGGATAATATTGTGAAATGCACATAAGAGAACAAAACCAGTCTCCTTAGATTCTTACTTCTTAATCAATTTAAAGTTGATACAACGGAACCCATTTGGGTTGGCTTGGCTAAAAAGGGTGTGGTAAAAGGGGGGGTCATTTTGGGCACACACATCCTAAAAAGGGTGTGCTAAAAGGATGGGTCAACTTGGGTACGTGCATCCTAAAAAGGGTGAGCTAAAAGGGTGGCACAAAGGAACACATGCACGCCACATTTCCCCCCTGCGAGAAATAAGAGATTGAGGGGCATGAACAAGAACAAGAACAATGGCTTGTCGAAGGAGGGGGAGCATCTGATGGCAAGTTTCAAATGGAAATCCATGGATGATTCTAGTGCGAGGTGAGGGTTACACCCATAGAATGCTCGAAAATGGTTGATTTATGCAGCCATCTCGTGTTTGAGGGTCTTGTTGAGGCATTTGGTGAAGATGGCGTGGGGATGTAAACATATACGGACACATAGTTGAGTTGCAACGACGTTGAGGACATCCCCGTAGAATTGTTCGCCTTGATAGTTGGACGAGGCTAGTGATGGAAACCAAGCTATCAATCGGCGAATAGAGATCAATCACTCCCGTGTACTGAGGGCCACCTAGACTTTGTTGAGGTGGGGGACAGGGGGGCTATCGTGTCGGAGGGGGATCGAGGAAAGATCATATGGCGACGAAGATCAATCACTCATGTGGATTGAGGGCCACCTGGACTTGGCTAAGGTGGGGGACAAGAGGGCTATCGTGTCGGAGGGGGATCGAGGAAAGATCATATGGCGACGAAGATCAATCGCTCCTGTGGACTGAGGGCCACCTGGACTTGGCTGAGGTGGGGGACAGGAGGGCTATCGTGTCAGAGGGGGATCGGGGAAAAGATCATTTGGCAAAGAAAGATCAATCACTCTTGTGGACTAAGGGCCACCTAGACTTGGCTGAGGTGGGGGACAAGAGGGCTATTGTGTAGGAGGGGGATTGAAGAAACTCATGGGACAAGAAATTAGTGGGCAGCCTAAGGTGAGGGGGAAGAGTTGGTGGGGCAAGACATAAAAGTGGTGTGAGAAAGTGAGAGTGTCTAAGGTGAAGGTGTAGTGGGCTTGCGTGCTAGAGAGATATAGATGGCGATCACAAAAAAAGACTTGGATGGACGAAGCGATGGATGTCGGGAGGCCTGACTAGTGAACTAAGGCGGTGCTAATGGAAGAGATACTACTACAAGAGACTAACAAGAGTGTCGGTGACGGTGGCGAGGGCGATGCTACCTACGAAGAGGAAGAGGTGGATCCTTGGATGTGGGGGCTAGTACCCGTCATCTCCAACAATATGTGAAATGCACATAAGAGATCAAAACCAGTCTCCTTAGCTTCTTACTTCTTAATCAATTTATAGTTGATACAATGGAACCCATTTGGGTTGGCTTGGCTAAAAAGGGTGTGCTAAAAGGGTGGGTCAACTTGGGTACGTGCATCCTAAAAAGGGTGAGCTAAAAGGGTGACACAAAGGAACACATGCACACCACAATATCAATAAGCAACGCTTCACTATTAACAATGTTGAGTTTCGTAATAATTGATTTTAGAGGTATTTCAAATCTTCAACATATTTTATATCTTTATGTGAGCTTTTGTCACCACACTTGCAATTTCTTCGCGAATAATGGCCATGAATTGAATTATTGCTAGTTCAAGAATGCGAAACCAACCACCCCATCATTTTTACACTTTTGTAGAAAATTCATTGCTTTAAGCTTTTAGCGTCATTCTATTTCATTTCTTAAGTTTGTGGAGGTTGATCTCCAAGTTCTTTGTTTGTTTTTTGGTTTCAACCCAAGTATCCCCTCGTCCTTTAACTAAGTTTATTAGAGCTCAACAAGCTAAGAATAATAAGTAAATTTGGAGATGAATTAGGATTTCAGTTATAATAGGACAAGGGATGTGAATTGGGGACGTTCAAGACAATAACTAACACACTTGGGATTTGAGTAGAGATCTTGATGAATCCCAATATTTATTTTATAAACACTTACTTACACATGCACAAGTCGAGCCTAAGTCTAAGTGAGATCGAAAAGCAAATAGTTTTTAAGGAAAGTTAGGATGAGAGAGAATTGAGAATTTTTGTTTGTAATTCATTTGTAATTGTAAAGAATCGGATATGATTCTGTGTAGTGGAAGAGATGTGTGTTATATGTGTGTGTTTGTGGAAAGAGGAGAGGAGAGGAGAGAAACACAAGATAGATAAAAGAAATGAAGTACTCAAGAAGATGTATATTAACAAGGAGAATATCAAGTACAAAAATATGGCATTACAAGGGAGAATAACCGACTCTTTATAAAGTAGGAGGAGGGCGCTTTATATAAGGTCACCTTCTCTCTTCATTAACTCACTAAAACACCCACTCTCTCTCTAGAACTATAGAAGCTCATGGGTCATGGGGAATGTGGAAACTCATTAGTTATGTGTCATAGAATATGATTCTATGACACATTGTTAATGTGTAGAAAGGAGTGGTGACTTTTGACCTTTGAATGCTCATAGATTCTCAAAGGTGTGTTCACACACTAGAATAAGTTGAGCTTGATTCTCAACACGCCCCCTCAAGCTCAACTTTGGGTTGGCGTCGTTTAGTTGATGTCCGCTTCGGCTGGTATCTGGTCTGAACGGTGTCTGGTTTGTACTTATCTCAAGGTTGGCAAGTCAAGGACTGTCAATCCAAGGTCTGACATGAATTGCCGAAGCTTGTCAGCTCCTAGGGCTTTGGTGAAGATGTCGGTTGTCTGAAGATTCGTGTTGATGTGTCGATGGTTGACATCTTTAGCCTAAATGCGCTCTCGAATGAAATGATAGTTCACTTCAATATGCTTCGTGCATGCGTGGAACACTAGGTTCCAAACCAGATGAATTCTGCTCATGTTGTCACAGTATAGGGGAATATGATCCTTGATGGGAACGCCCAAATCCTTCAAGATTCTCTTTAGCTAGACGGCTTCACATGCAGCCACAATTGCACCCCTGTATTCGGCCTCTATGCGCGAAAGTGCAACAGTCGGCGACTTCGTACTACTCCAGGATATTGCGCCATTGCTGAGGGAGAAAAAAAATCCGGAGGTCGATTGACAATAGGCCTTATAGCCGGCCCAATCGGCATCTGTGTACCCCTCGAGTCGAATTGGTGTGGCTGATTTGTAGAGAATGCCACAATCCATCGTGTCACGCACGGATCGTAACACTCGCTTAGCGCATCCAAGTGAATGTCAGGTGGTTTTTGCATGAATTGGCTAAGGTGACCTACCGGGTAGCTGAGGTCGGGTCGAGTGATTGTGAGATAATGTGGCTCCCGATCAGTTTTCGATAATGAGTCGGCTCGCACTCTTCCGTGCTAGAGTCAGTAGCTAGCTTTAGGTTCTGATTGAGAGAGGTTGCCACCCTTTCGCTGCTGCAAGCGCTATCACGATCTACACAATTGTCATCTTTGCCATAGTCAACTCCATGTGTCTGTGCATAACCTTTTCCTATGAGTCGAGCTTTGTAGCGGTTGACGAAGCCGTCAACATTATACTTCACCTTGAATATCCATCTGCAACCGATTGCCTTCTTGTGTGGTGAGTGGGGGGCGAGATCCCATGTCTCGTTCTTGCATAGTGTGTGTGCATCTCCTTGTTCATTGCTTCGACCCATCGTAGATCCTTGGTTGCCTCGGAAAAAATTGCCGGTTCTCAAACTATTGCCACCTTCATCATAAAGGCATAGTGATATGCCATATAGTCGTTGTAGCCGAATCGGCTAACCAGATTCTTTTCTCGGGTGGAGCGACAAAGTTTTTCGTGTGCCGATGTGAGTGCTCTCTTAACTCCGGGTGACCTCATAAGAGGCACATCAAAGGCACCAAAGTCATTGTCGAGTGAGTGAGTTGATTCATTGCCGTCTTCATATTCCGGCATTTTGGCTGTCCCTTTGTCCATCTTTGGACTCAGTCGAGATGTGCTTTGGTCGCTTGGAGGCTCTTGAGGTCCACTCAATGTGGTTGAGATCGGACTCTCGTAGGGTATTGATCTTAGTTGATCATCGTCTTCTGTGTTGTCAAGGTCGTTTGTAGATGGTTCGGGAGGAGTTAGCTCAGGTTCGTACCATGACACCAATTCGTCAAAGACTACATCCCGACTTACGTCAACCTTCTGAGTTGAGGGGTTGAAGCATTTGTACCCCTTTTGCTCCAGTGAGTATCCTACGAGGATACATTTCTCCGACTTGGGATCTAGCTTTTGCCGCTTTTTGTCAAGGATTTGAACATATGCAATAAAGCCGAATATCCTTACATGGGATAGATCTGACTTCTTTTCATAGTACTTGAGGGGTAAGCCGAATATCCTTACATGTGAGGGGTAAGTTCGTGCACGTTGGATGTTGTACATTGGTTCATTAGATAGATGGTTGTGCATGCTGCTTCGGCCCAATAAGACTTCAACATGTGCTTTTTGTTCAGCATGGCCTGTGCTACTTCAAGGATGTGTTGATTCTTTCATTTGGCTACTCCATTCTGTTGTGGTGTATATTGACACGAAAAATCTCGATTGGTTCCTTCTTGTCGAAGGTATGCCATGAATGCATCGGAGAAGTATTCCTTGCCTCCATCTGATCGAAGACATCGTACATGCCGACCTGTTTCCTTTTCTACTCCACTTTTGAATTTTTGGAAGTGGGCAAACACCACTCTTCTGCCTCATGGGGAAGATCCAGGTGTGCCTAGAGAAGTCGTTGATAAAGGTCACGTAATATCGGCATCCGCCAAATGTAGCCATTTGGGCAAGTCCCCACACATATGAGTGGATTATGTTTAGTAGACCTTTGGTCACGTTCCTCTCCTTCGGGAATGGGTGTCGATGTTGCTTGCGGAATTGGCAAGCTTGGCATACTCCTTCAATCTCTTTCTCTTTGAATGTAGGGAGTCCAATGACGGCACCATTCGATTGCATTGTCTTAAGTTTATTGAGATTGATGTGGTCAATCCCCTTGTGTCACAACTCTATGTTTGTGTCGGCTTTGAGGCCCTTTGCAAACATGGCCAATTTTACCTCATTCAACTTGAGGATAAACATTCGGCCTTCCCTTCAACTACGAGTGATGAGTTGACCTTCCTTCTCTATGAAACAACCACCTTGGTTGAATCAGACTTCCATGCCTTCCTCCATAAATTGGCCGATTGAGACCAAAGTTTTCGTTATGGTTTGTACATGCAAGACGTTTTTGATGCAAGTTCGTTCGCCTTCTTTCCCGAATGG
Organism: Azolla caroliniana; assembly: GCF_043228905.1. NCBI lineage: Eukaryota > Viridiplantae > Streptophyta > Polypodiopsida > Salviniales > Salviniaceae > Azolla > Azolla caroliniana. The sequence goes on along the minus strand of NW_028230447.1, from coordinate 20,530,963 downwards.
GACATTGCCGATGTGCCATATTGAATGAGCGGTATCATCTCCGGTCTCGACATAGCCAGGTCAATCTGGCTCTCGAAGGTCTCAAAACCATTCTTGATGAGACGTCATATGGTTCGAAGCACCGGAGTCGACGAACCACACATCTTCCAGACCGGAGGCACTAGATGAAGTAGAAGCCAACATAGAATTTGCACTATATCTTATCACTAACATTCCGCATGGTCTTCTGGTCGGAATTGGTGGCGTATGTTAGAGACATAGACTAATGTAAGCATTAGATAAGGATAGAATATAGATGAATAGATAAAAAGGAGAGAGAGAAAGAAGGGTGCCGATCCACCCGACCACCCCCAAGCGAAGGGATCGAGACGGACTCGAGCCTCAATCGCCGTCCCATACCACCGCCGTGGCGTCGAGTCGTACCTGGTGTTGGCGCACTCGCTACAAGAGTTGACCCACCACAAGACAGAGTCTCGATGTAGTCAACAAGATAATGAAATGAGGGTAGCTAGGCCTCTATTTATAGCGATACCCAAGTCCCCCAGCCATGTTCACACTTGGCCTAATGGGTTGTCTCAATCCCGAGGATTTAAAAGTAATCGTCCCCTTCTTTACACTCTCGTTTAACCCTCACACTTATCCACGTGTATAGAATACTACGGTAAATTCTCACCACGGGATATTATATGGTCATGCCCGTAACAGCGTAACTGGTTAGTTGTCGGCTAGTGGAAGCTGACTCACGCTTCTTCTTTCATCACTGTCCTTCGTGGTGGCTGATTTTTCCGCAATATCCGCATTCGATTGAGTTTTGTCATCTTGGACCGGCATGGAAGCTACCCCTTCTTCCGAACATTTCTCGATTGTTTTCGCTTTCTTGCCGAAATTGGGAGTTGCTTTCATAGGTCAAACCACGTCCGCCTCGTCCTTGGCTGAATCGGCCTCTTCTAGCACGACCGCATCCTCTTCCTCCATCCAAGTGTGTGTACAACATGTGGCCTTCTGAGACATTTCTCATCATTCGAACATGATTTTCTTCAACCAATAGCATTGATTGAAGATCTAAGAAAGAGGGAGGATTCTCCCTTGGTAGGATGGTGGTTCTCATCGCGCTGAACCGTGGTGCGAGGTCGCCTAGGAAAATTTGCACCATGTCATCATCCTCCACATTGACGCTTATCGAACTGAGTGATTCACAAAGCTCCTCAATCTTCAAGGTGTAGCTTGTGATGGACATATCCCTTTGTTGAATGTTGTTCAACTCTTGACTGAGTTGGAGCTTTCGTGCCATCATATTGGTGGCAAATATCTTCTTGAGATTCTCCCAAGTTTCTTTCGACAACTTGGCTTCCCGAATGTAACCAAGCATGTGGTCATGGACACATGTTGCCAAGCAATACATCACTCGTCTTGCCGCTTACTCCCATGTTGAGTAGTCGGTGTCCTTTGGGTCGGGATTGTTTTCTTGTGCTCCTTGAATGTAACCCCAATACCCTTGGCCGACAAGGTATTGGTGCATCGTGTACTCCCAAGATGCAAAGTTGTTTCTATCCAACTTCTCGCTAAGGAGAGCGCTCCCCATTTGAGTATTCATTATGTCGATGTAGATTTCTTTCTTTTTCGCTTCTCTCTCAAACACGAGCTATGTAGTGGCACTACAATAGCAATGAGCCGATTTTTCTCAAACACACGCAGATGGGCTACATCGAGCTACCAAATTGCTCTGATACCATGTAAAGAATCACAAATGATTCTATGCAGTGGAAGAGATGTGTGTGTGTTTGTGAAAAGATGAGATGAGAGGAGAGAAACACAAGATAGATAAAAGAAATGAAGTACTCAAGAAGATGTGTATTAACAAGGAGAATATAATGTACAAAAATGTAGCATTACAAGGGAGAATAACCAACTCTTTATAAACTAGGAGGGTGCTTTATATGAGGTCACCCTCTCTCTTCATTAACTCACTAAAACACTCACTCACTCTCTAGAACTATAGAAGCTCATGGGTCATGGGGGACGTGGAAACTCATTAGTTATGTGTCATAGAATATGATTCTATGACATATAGTTAATGTGTAGAAAGGAATGGTGACTTTTGACCTTTGAGTGCTCATAGATTCTCAAAGGTGTGTTCACAAGATGGGTTGGGAAAAAATATTTTGTATATTGTAGCTGTTATGACTTTTTTAACTAATGGAAGGATATTTTGTTTTGAAAAGAAAAGAAGGAATGACTCAATATCTTTGAAATGTAGGTGATGAAGAGAGATATAGAAAAGAAAACAAAAGAGAATGGCTCAATGGTCGTGGTTTTTGACATCGTGGTGGTTCTCTCTACCCTCACATCTCTCTACAATTGTTTGCATAGTGCATGGTGAATGCCTTTCACCACTCACAATATTGTTGTCGATGTTTGTTGAGATATAAGCATTCATGTCTTACCATATGTTTTTGTGTATTGTGTAGTTGTTGTCGATGTTTGTTGAGATATAAGCATTCATGTCTTACCATATGTTTTTGTGTATTGTGTAGCCTAACCTCCCAATATTGTTGTCGATGTTTGTTGAGATATAAGCATTCATGTCTTACCATATGTTTTTGTGTATTGTGTAGCCTAAGGACATTCTACACTCTTTTTGAGTTATAGTCTCTCTCGAGCTAGTTGTGGATGGCATAGGTATTTGGAATCTTATCATATAGAATTCAAAGGTCATGACTACTATACAAACTTCTAATATAGACCTAAGCAATTAGGCAAAAACCAAGCTATTAGAATTTTTGTGTGGTGGGGTTTATAAATTGCTGATGATCAAATGGTTTGGTTTTTCATCCAACGTTTTGTTGCCAAGTTCGTTTCAATTGTGTAAGCTTTTTGTATGCTTAATGGTGTCACGTACTGTGTCTTTTGTCTCTTGCTAGAGATAAAACAAATGGTCTATGGCATTCCATTTAGTTCCTTCTCCTATACAAATAGTCATAACCTTCTCCTTGTGAGGTCATTTAGCATTTCATCTTGGAGGTTCTTGAACCATTGTATTGGTTGATCATCGAGAGAAAGTGGTTTCAACTATTATAAAGCAAGAGGTTCATAAGATCACATGATTTCTTTGAAACATTCTACGTGATAATAGACAACCTCACTACTCATGAACCATGGGACCAATATGTTAGTATTGTAGTCTAACCGCTACCACTTTTTGGTCTTCAAGGTGATGTTATCAGTCGAACGTAACCAAGAGCATTGTTATAGAATGCTTAGCATACAATACGTGTAGAATATGTATGTTAAGTATTCTAACTTTTTTTAAATACTTAGAATACATATTTTATAGATAAAATACTTAGAATACGTGTAGAATCATTTAAATTGGTAGAATACTTGTAATATGTTAAATACTTCTTAAATCTTAAAGATTTGTTTTTTAAAAATAATTTTAAAACTTTTACAACTTTTTGAAATGATAACTAGAATACATAGAAATTTTACAACATTTTTAAATACGTAGAATACATCATAGTATTCTAAAACGTATTCTAAATGTAGAATACATGTTTTTTAACAATTATGACCCATAGTTGAAGGTAAATAAAAGTCAAAGGTTTTGTAGAGTGGAAGATTATGCAGAGTCGAAGGTAACCTAGAAACGAAGATAAGTTAGAGTTCTATTGAGAGAGAAGCTCAACATGGGTCGAATCGGCTGAAGAAGCTGAGAGCCAAATCGAACGTGGGTCGATCGACTAGGCTCGATTCGGTTGAATAAGCCGAAAGCCGAATCGGGTGGTCGAGTTGGATGGAATCAGATAGGTTGTTAGGGATCCTATATGCCTATTTTAGTAAATAGGCCTATTATAGGCTAATCAGTATCAGGCTCATTCATGTGCATTAAAGTATTGATAGTACTTGTGTTAGCCCACTCGTCAGGGCTTGTATAAAAAGTGCTCTACAAGCATATTGTATGTACTGAACATTTCTGTAATAGAAGTTTTGTTGTGCTCTCTCTCTCTCTCTCCTACTTTGTGTTTACCTAATTGTCTGTTCTTTGCTGTCCGAACAGAGCTGGTTGTGTCTGTTGTTCATAAGCTTCTGCATGTAATCCTTTACAGGTATCAGAGCATGAGGGTTAGAAGAATCCTCTACAATCGACACGCGAACAAGCACAGAGACAAGCTTTCGTCTTCCGGAGCTCACTTCCAACGGAAAAGCTCGGTAGGAGCAACTACGCATCTTGGTCATACAAGATGCACTAGTACCTGCTCGGACACGGGTACTAGAGTTATGTCGAAGGAGGAAATGATGCAACATTGAAGTCAACACATAGAGATACGACGGCTTGGGAACAAGCGGCAAGCAGAGTTCTATACTGCTTTGCATCATGCGTGAGCAATCAGCTATTGAGCTATATCTGGGATGTTAAGATGTCAAAGGATGCCTGGGCGAATTTGAAGAGGATCTTCACCACAAGCACAATGGCCAGAAACTACAACTCAGACAAAAGCGGAGCAATATCCGACAGAAAGACATGTCGGTGGCCGATTACACGTCCAAGATCAAGGAGACCTACAACTCCCTCACCTTCATCAATGTGACCGTCAACGCGGACGGAATGGTGGATGTCTACCTCGGAGGGTTGGCGTCTACATTCGGATCATTTCGAAAGGCAAGTTGCATAAGAGAGAACACATTGTCCTTCTTCAATTGCAATTTATGCTTCTTGTTGAAGAGAACCACACAAGTGCATCAACAAGCACAACAACAAGATGTTGTATATGGAGGCGAACATGCCCCATGGTTGTGGAGGATGAGACAGTTCGACATGCCGACAAGAGTAGAACCAAAGGCATAATAGAAATGCCAACAACTGTTCCGGACCCTCCACGAGCAGGAGGAGTCAAGGCGACACTGGAAGTCGACAGGGGAAGATTGCAATGGAATGCTGGTATTGTGGCCGGAAGGGCCACACAGAGAGCGAGACTTGGAAGAAGCACGCCGATTCGGACCGAGTCGAGGAGATGTAGACAGACGTCAAAGATCGCACTATGCTGAAGGCTCAAAGCGAGTCGGAATGGGCCTTGTCTTCCTAATGAAGCACAAGGCCAACTCGATGGCGGCGAACACCTCGAAGTAGAACGAGGTACATGATGAACCACAAGGAGTGGTTGTCGACGATGGAGAAGCTGGAACAGTCAAGGGTTGTCGAAACTGACATCGACACCCCTCATCCCATCGAGCACATCGGAGATGTCCCTCTGAGCCATGTCGACCAAAGAGGAATAATGAGGAACGTCCTGCATGTCCCAACGATCACCAAGAACATGGTGTCAATCGGACAGATCATCAACCAAGGGATGCAGGTTCGGTTCACGCACCTCGGGTGCTTCATCGAAGAAGAAGGCTAAATTATTTCACAAGGGCACTGAGACGGGATGATGTTTATCCTCAAGACGAACGACGTCAACACCACTATGTTTGCCAAAGGGCAGAAGGTCGAATAGGACACGTCAACTTCCCACGGCTTTGAGAAATGTAGGAAAAGAACATCGTTTTTGGCTTCCCGAGATTTAGTGGCTGGAAGGGCCAAGTAAGCATTGACTTCCATTCCCCAATGAGCATAATCAGAGTTGAAATATTAAGCTCAATTTGATCCATTCGGATGTGTGGGGCCGGCCAGAACTTGAGCATCGATGGTTGTCATTACTTTGTAACCTTCATCGATGACTACACTCAGCATACCTGACCATGCCTAATTGAGAAGAAGAGCGAAGTGTTATAACCACCAAACCAAAGAAGTTTGAGTCAGCCGCAATGTTGTGTTTGCTGTCATGAACAGTACTGAGACAGAGAAGGAATTAGTACTAAACGAAGGATTAGTACTATGAGAGGTGTGGAACTTCTTCGAGAGAAGGAAGAAGTGAGCGAGACAGAGAGAAAGAGAGAGATTGAGAGAGAGAGAGAGTGATGATAAGAAAGATATGTATTATATGAAGAAAATATACAATGGTGGCTAAAAGGCTTAAGACTGGCGTTGAACCAATTTGGTTCAACATAATGCCTAGTGCCCTCTTTTATAGTGTTTTCAGGAGTAATCCTGAAGCTTCTAGAATGTTCCAGAGAAATCTGGAATATACACTAATTTCCTATAATAAAATGTAAATGAAAATAATATTCTACGTATTACAATAGATGATCTAATGGTCAAGAGCTCGACCCATATAACCTAAGGTCATGGGTTCGAGTCTTGCCATGTCATGACACTATCCCCCCTTTAAAACGACGAGTGTCACGAGTCGTCTTGGATTGAGGACCTGGTTTGTGTGGATATTGACGATGAAAGTCTTCAAGAAGAGCACAAGCATTGGTCACATTCTTGATCGGTTCCCAAGTACGTCCGTTGGGTCTATAGCCTAGCAAATCGACTAGATAGTAGAGCTTGTTGCGAACAATCGTGGAATCAAGGATGGCGGCAACCTCGTACTCCGGCCCATCTTCAAGCTCGATCGGGGGTGGAGGTTGGATAAGACGTCCTGGGATGGTGCTCTCGTGGTACGGTTCGAGGAGAGAACTATGAAACACCGGATGTATCCGAAGTTGAGGAGGTAGATCGAGACGAAAAGCGACATCATTAATCTGTCCAATAATACAGAAAGGACCTAATCGCCGATAATCTAACTTCTCACATGGACGAGTAGTCTTGATGTGTCGTCGTAGTAGCCACACCCGATCTCCAATATTAAAACTGGATGGAAGTCGATGACGATCCGCGTAGACCTTGTGTGTTTGTTGAGCTTGCTGGAGATGAGTAGATAAATCCGCTTGTATCTTGCGTAACACTCCACCGGGGGTGACATCCCGTATAAGCATAAAATGGCGTAACTTTAGTGGATGCGTGGATAGAGTTGTTATAGGCAAATTCGGCGAAGTGGAGAATATCTGCCCAGTCATCT